>NC_080571.1:135537986-135837986 GCF_030247185.1 Malaya genurostris | reverse complement strand
CGATAGTCATTATCAGTAGGCAACTAAACAAACCGATTCCGGCTATCCTGGTTCCCGGTATCCGGTTCCGGAAGTACCGGAAATAGTGGTCATATATACCAAAATAGATCTCACTTACTTTTCTCAGCGATGGTTTGCCGATTTCCCCAAACTTTGATTTAAATGAAAGGTCTATCGATCCCATACGGAATTCCAGAATTTCATCCGAATCCGACTTCCGGTTTCGGAGTTATAGGGTAAAGTGTGTTCAATATTGCACACCGTCACTTAAAATATTTTCGGATGCAACAAACATTTAAATCGTAATTTAGAGTGCGTACTAGAAGAGTTTGTGTGTCATGCTAGTTGGTGGTTGTACGAACCGACTTTGATTATACCGGTTTTCGGGTTCCGGTCCGAAAGTGCATATAATAGTGAACCCATTTCGTTTTCTTAAGAATGACTTACGCAATCAAAGAACTGTTTTTTTCTGTATGTTATGCATAAACAATCCCTTGGTTTCTTTCAAAAATCGAAAAGAAAAATTTGAACAGAATACCACAATATATGTACATGAGAAAGGCATCATTACACCACTAGGTGGATTAAAACAGGTTTTTGACAGTATCTTTCACACTTGACCTTGAAACAGAATATGTTTCTATACTTAGATTCCACACGGTAATAGCTATCCAACAAGCCATAGATTGTTAGAATACGTCCATTTTCAACGGAGATATCGACATTTTTGTATAAGTGACTTTTCCTCCTATTCCAGCAGTCGGAGTTTTGAGCACTATATGACAAAGCATGCTTGGGAGCAACGAGAAACACGATTTTTTATACTGTTACATACAATTTTTTCTAAGTACCAAAAAGACTGTGTACAGCATCCTTTTTCATGACAATTTGCCTCGGACCGATTTTAGCACGGTTCGTTTTTGGCAACATAATTATTCGAACAATTATACATACGTAAACCAGATTATATCAGCATTTTCGAGTTGAAAGTAATTCCATAATTATATTGATTTAAACTACTTACAGCAATAATTTCTGGAAGAACATAACTTCCGTATACTATACGACTAAGTTCGTCGAGATCAGCTAATGCGTGTGTGACAAATAATTTCACTCAATTTTCTCGGAGATGGCTGAATAGTTTTCTACAAACTCAGATTCATAAGAAAAGTCGTATTCTCCCAAACAAGGCTCCTGAATTATGTTTGGATCCGACTTCGGATTTGCGGAACCACAGGATGATATGTGAAACGAAATTAAAATAATGCAATTCATTTTTCTCGTAGATGGCTGAACCGATCTAAGATGCAAATGAAATCTAAGAATCATCTATGATTCAAATGAGAGATCTTAAAATCCTATAAAACATCTTACTTTTTAGTTAGATCCGACTGCCGGTTTAGGAGATACAGGGTGATCAGTATAAAAATGTCCATTTCACATAAATTAATCAGGTTTATCGGGTTTGCAGATTTGGATAGTCGATAACCAAATAAATTTATTTCAGTTTAAGCGGTATTGGTTTTTGGATTCGTAATGTACTCTCAAATTTTAATTCGCACTACAATTTCTCAAAGATGTCTACACACTCCTCAGGTAAATTTAACTGGTTTCGGCTACACCGATTTTAGAATTCCGGTTCCAGTATCGAATCGTTTCTCAAAGCTCAATCATTTTCTCAAAAGGGCCAAATCGAACTTCAAAAACAAAAATTCAAATTAAAGGACTTATGGTGCCATACAAAATTGGTGAATTTTATCTGATTCTTGAATTACAGGATGATGAGTTTTTAAAATTCATACCGATATAGAAGATGTAAATTGTTTGGCGTATTAAGGGTAATGATTGATTAAAATCTCAATTTGCGTTTAAAACGACGATAATTAAAATAATGTCATGAGAACTAAAACACATAAGAATATCAATGCAAAAAACACATGCGGATCATCTCACTGCTAGGTGGATTAATCACGTTTTTTTATAAATTTTTTTTATTCTGGCCTTTTTGCGTAGAAGATTTACGTGGTTGATTTGTTTACATTTTTGTAATTTAACATACTATTGGATCTCGTTGTCACCCTTTTTCTAGGGGGAGATGAGTTCATTTCCATCCAACGAGGATCGGGGGTCACTTGGTCCGCGGCTTATCTCATCATCCATTTCTTTATCGTCGGTGTTGTGTGTGATTTCCGTGTTCTTTTCGTTTTCCTTGTTGATCGTAATCTTGGGCTCGTTGAGAGTTGCTGTAGATGCGCCTTGTTGTGCATTGGTTGCCGTTGCTGATTGGTTGGTGGGTAAGTTGTTAACTGCAGCTGGTGTACTTTGTTCTATAGGGGATACTGATGGCTTCGTTGAAGGGTTCGCTTCATTGTTGTTGGTGGCTGTCACAGATGTACTGGGGTTGCAGGAAGCACCGTTGTCCTTTGGTGTGGTTGTCTCCTTGTCCAGTTTATCACATGGCTTAGTGTAGTGAACAGCTTTTTGGCAATACACTGATGTCTTTTTTTATGCGACTTCTTTAGGCGAATAATCAGAGTTATGCGTTTTTTTTATGCCAAATTTCAGAGATATGCGGTTTTTTATGCGAATTTTCAGAGTTATGTGGTTTTTCTTCTGCGGTTTTTTTATGCGATGCTTCAGAGTTATGCGGTTTTTTATGCGAATTTTCAGAGTTTTGCGGTTTTTTATGCGTTTTTTTATGTGGTACGTAAACTCGCATAAAAAAAGACTTCAGTGTATTGACAAGTGGCCATCTGATTGTCATAGGTAACAAGTGATTTGCACGGAATTCTTGTATCCTGACCGAAAGTCACATAAGAATGTATAGGCTTCTTCAAGCGCATGCGTAACAAACGTGCGCCATTTAGATTACCGGGGAACTTTTCCACTTTTCTTTTTCGATAGAGAGAATTTCTCCGTATTGGGACATAGTTTTGCGAATATAAGAATCGGTAGCGCTCGAGGGAAGATCATACACACGCACTTCTATAGTACTATCTTCCATATATACTGGAATGTTGTACTTAATGTTCTCGTGCTCCACATAATGCACATTGTTATTGTCTTTTGCGAATTGAATTGCATCCAACTTTTTATAAAACTGGATGTAAACAACGTTATTTGTCTTATTGCATTGAAGTAAATGCACCCGTTTAATGTCAAGATGCATTTGCTCCTTAAGCAAACCTTCAAGTTCTCGTATCGAAGGTCGAATTTTGCACTGCCTGAAGTCAACAACAATTGTATTCTTTCGTGTCGGTGGTAGCTTTTGTTCGTTTGGTTCACTCATTTCGAGGTCGTTCTATTGTTCATTTCACAATACTGTACTTGGTTTCTTCCGTCCCGAACGTAAGCGGTTTTGTTATATCGACTGACTTGGATGAGATGTAAAAGCGAACTCAATATTCAGTATTGTCGATCCTTTGTCAACACGTCATTTTCATTTGAATGCACACGATTATTCAACATCAATAGTATTGTCAAAATGTCGAGTATTGACAATAATATCGCTTCATGTGAGAGCCACTTATCATTTTGATTGACAATAATATTGGGAAAAGCAGATTTCCATGCTTTAGGAAAAGTACATTTATTAAGTGATAAGTGTTGTGATGTAAAACGAGGTGGTTTCACAACAAACAAATATATTTTATTCAAAACAACTAAAATAATTTATACATTAAAATGTGACTTCTACTGCGAGCCATGATCGGAAGTAAAGTGTCGTAACGATGCTGTGCGTGTTTCCTGCACGGTAACGTCAACGGACTTTTGACAGTCATCAAAAGCTGTGAGCTATCGACTGAACAGTGTTGCCGTTAGTGTGGTCCTCCCAACATCTCCCCTTTTAATAGAGATGATAAGGATCATACCTCACGGGTACTCTTCTAGTCCGCGAAGAGTGGCGTGAGATTACCGCTACTTGTTGACCGAACCGATTCACCAATCAAATATTTCCGACTTTTGGTCCCATGCTTTCGGTTAAACTGTTTTTCCTGATTGGAGTCTGCTGATTTGTAATACGCTGTTGGAGGCTTCAATAGGTCCAAGGATGTTCGCAATCGTCTGCCCAGCAACAATTCTGCTGGTGTCTTACCTTCCGGTGCACTACGGCATGGTGTGGAGCGATAACACAGAAAGAAAGTATAAATTGCTTCCCGAAGGCTCTCTCCCCCCGTCATAATTTTTCTGAGTGTCCGTTTGAATGTGTCCACAAAACATTCAGCAAGTCCGTTTGATTGTGGATAATACGGTGGTGTTTTCAAATGCCGTTGTTGGTGCAATAGCTTTCGAAGTTCTCACTGGTAAACTACGTGCCATTGTCTGTATCTAACGTTTCCGGCATGCCATGCCTCGAAAAAATTACTCTAAATATGGTTAACGTTGCGGCCGTGGTGATTCGTTTAGTAGAAATAACTTCCGGCTATCTGCTGTACGCGTCCACAACAATCAGATAATAGATTCCATCTACTGGTCCGGCGAAATCATAATGCACTCGCTGCCATGGTTGCTGTGGAAGAGGCCAACTTTCTAGCTTGGTCTTGCTGTTGGTTTTCGCTGCTTCAGCACACTTTTTGCAGGAGCGAACAACCTGTACTCCGGTGTCAGTAGGATCCATAGTACTAGCCATGCAATGATTCTGAAACAGAAAGGCAAAATTCCACAAAAGGAATGTAATGCCAGCACTTTGCTTTTGACTATCCGTTCTCCGTACATCAAACAGCTTGAAAATTCTGAAAGACTATCTCGGCGCTGTTGAAACTGATGCAACTGTGGATCGCTGAGATCGGATCTATTAGTAGGCCATCTGGTTTGCACGTAACTAATAACTCTCTTAAGAAGTGAGTCTGCTTGCGTTTCATCTTGGATCCTCTTGAATGTGACTGGTAAAACTTCTAAAGATTGTTTAAAACTGTGCTTGACTGATTCTTCCAATTCGATGGATGCGATGACATACTCTTCATTAGGCCGAATGTGATTGTTGATCAGCCGCGAAAGAACGTCTGCGTACCCAAAGCTTTCTATTCTGACGTACTGAATGGTGAAGATATATAATAGTAACCTCAGTGCCTACCGCTGCAGTCTGTTGGCGTTGTACACAGGAATACCTTTTTTGCTTCCGAAAATCGATAACAACGGTTTGTGATCAGTTTCGTAAACGCGTTACGGCGAAGATGAGAGCGAGTCCCTGCTTTTCTATCTGCCTATAGTTGGTTTCAGCTGGAGTGAGACTGCGTGAAGCATATGAAATTGCTTTAATTGTTCCATCCGGAAATTTGAACTGCTCTGCACTGATGAGTCAAAGACGAAACGTAAAAATAATAAAAACGGTTATGTGCCCTAGCACAAAATTTGGCTAACCCCTAAATGATTCAAATCAAGATTAGATGATACAACACGACACAGACTTTTTTAGAAATGCCGCCGATTTCCTCGTCGCACCAGAATTCAAGCGCTAGATCAAGTGGTTGTCCTGACGCTGTTCTAGCACTGCATGTTGGCCTGACTCCTGGAGGCTGCCCAATGTGTTTCCAAAGATGATCAGATATAATTGTAATATCTGACGCTGAATCTATTTGCAACTCGAATCTTCTGTGTCGTCCTTAGTAATTTGAAGACATTGATATAGACGATGAAAGATAGACACTGGCGATCCAAAAATTGTTTTAAGCTTCTCGATGATTTGTTCGAAGGTGAAATCTTTTTATTTCTTCGGGAGAATGAAGCTGGTGAAGCGCTCATGGGCTGCTGGGTTTAATTTCCTTATTAGCAGCCGGACTTTCGCAGCATTATCCAAGCGTCCCGCATCCTTGTCAAACAGATCTGCATACCTTGAATACCAAGTGTTGAACGTGCATCCTTGATCTGGATCGTAGACAAACTCGACGATGTTGCTGGCAAGCGAATCTAACGTGATTTCATCTCTGGAAAGGCCCTGTATGGTTAATTGGGTGGCTGACATCTGCGATGTGAGTTTTGCCACAAGCTGTTGTTGTTGGTTCAGGATCTGGAGCAATAACTGATCGGTGTTTTGCTGCTGCTGGGCCGCATGAGCGGCTCCCGTACCCGGAGGATCTGACATGGTCACTTAACCTCAATTTCCACGCAAACTTTTATTCATCGAAAACGTAGCGAACCATTCAATTTACCGGCACCAACTAACCTCGTCGCCACTTTGTTGTGATGTAAAACGAGGTGGATTCACAACAAACAAATATATTTTATTTAAAACAACTAAAATAATTTATACATTAAAATGTGACTTCTACTGCGAGCCATGATCGGAAGTAAAGTGTCGTAACGATGACAGCTGTGCGTATTTCCTGCACGGTAACGTCAACGGGCTTTTGACAGTCATCAAAAGCTGTGAGCTACCGGCTGAACAGTGTTGCCGTTAGTGTGGTCCTCCCACCAATAAGTTTAAAAGTAGTTGTAGTGGTAGTGTGAGTTCATCAGCAAGATTTTTTAAGAATATTGGTGGTATACTGCCAGGTCCAGGCCCTTTTGAGGCGTCTAAGTTTTTCAGTGCTGTCGAAATGTCATGTTTTGATAGATAGTTTACAGAGATGGAGTTGGAAAATGCAGGTATGAAAGAAAAGTATTCACGGTCATGGTCAGTTTCTGAATACTGAATCTGCTACCGGGCGAAGCAACAATTCGTAAGTGGTTTGCAAAATTTCGAACTGGTCATATGAGCACCGAAGACGATGAACGCAGTGGACGTCCAAAAGAGGCTGTTACCGATGAAAACGTGAAAAAAATCCACAAAATGATTTTCAATGACCGTAAAGTGAAGTTGATCGAGATAGCTGACACCCTAAAGATATCAAAGGAACGTGTTGGACATATTATTCACGAATATTTGGATATGAGAAAGCTTTGTGCAAAATGGGTGCCGCGTGAGCTCACAATCGATCAAAAACAACAACGAATTGATGATTCTGAGCAGTGTTTGGAGCTGTTATATCGAAATAAAACCGATTTCGTCGATATATAACAATGGACGAAACATGGCTCCATCACTTCACTCCGGAGTCCAATCGACAGTCAGCTGAGTGGACTGCACGCGATGAACCGAACCCAAAGCGTGGAAAGACTCAACAATCGGCCGGTAAGGTTATGGCGTCTGTATTTTGGGATTCGCATGGTATAATTTTCATCGACTACCTTTAAAAGGAAAAAACCATCAACAGTGACTATTATATAGCGTTATTAGAGCGTTTGAAGGACGAAATTTAAAAAAAAACGGCCTCATTTAAAGAAGAAAAAAGTTTTGTTTCATCAAGACAATGTACCGTGTCACAAGTCGATGAAAACCATGCTGAAATTGAACGAATTGGGCTTCGAATTGCTCCCTCATCCACCGTATTCTCCAGATTTGGCCCCCAGTGACTTTTTCCTGTTCTCAGACCTCAAGAGAATGCTCGCTGGTAAAAAATGAAGCAATGAAGAGGTAATCGCTGAAACTGAGGCCTATTTTGAGGCAAAGGACAAATCGTACTACAAAATAATCTATATTATAGCTATAATCGCTGTATCGCCTCTGATGGCAATTATGTTGAATAATAAAAACGAATTTTGGCAAAAAAATGTGTGTTTCTATTAAACGATACGAACTTTTCAGCCGAACTGTTAACATTTATTAATTGAGGTTTTCTGAATAGCGTGCTGAAATCAATAATTTGTAGGATTTCGACGTGAACAATGAGAACGTACGAAATACGATAATGTTGACTGTGTGATCTTGTCGACCAGCGGTCTTTGAAGTAAAAGTTCTCTAGAGGATTTAGTAAATTTCAAATATATGCGGAAGCATCCAATACAGATCCTGTCTCAACAGAAAATTCAACGCAGTTCTAGGAAGTTATACACAGCACACTCGTGAGATGTAATTCCTCTTTTTCATAATCGTCAATTTATTCGTCAGATAAATTTCAGCTGATTTGCTATATAAAATGCATAGCACTTAGACTTAGAAGCCATTAATGGAAGGTTCCTTTCAGAACCACCATTGTTTTATCATAAAGAACTGGTTATTTCGTAATAATTGATTGTGTGTCAGAATGTTTAATGTAACTAATCTGTACTTTAGTTTAGGAGTATCGTTTCAAATTCAAGTAGTGAAAAAGAGGAAAGCTTGCACAATTCACACAATCGATCAACTAATTGATATTCGAAAGTATAAAGAAAGAGTGTCAGTTTTATTCGTATTCACGACATCCAGTTATGTCTGTGACATTACACACCCGTACTTTTTTCAAAAAGTTTACTGATAGAAGAAAGTAAACTAATTGGTCTATAACTTGATGTTTCTGCTGGGTTTTTATCAGGTTTGAGGATGGGAATTACTTTAACGTTTTTCTATCTCTTAAGGAAGTAAGCTAATGAAAAGCACTTGTTGAAAGTTTTCACCTAGAGTCTCAAGGCAACATCGGGAACATTTTTAATAAGAATATCATTACCAGGAGCCTTCATATTTTTAAGTTTCCTAATGATTGACTTAACTTCATCAAAATTCGTCTCAGTAATGTCATTTTGTAACAACGCGTGAGTTGAAAAATGATCATATTTCAGTGAGACTTAATTTTAAATATTACTCAAACGTTCAAATTAAAATTATGGACACTCTTGAACTGCTGAGCAAGTTTTTGAGCTTTTTCGTCATTTGCAAGAAGTTTTTGATGTCTTTCCTTGAGAGCAGGAATTGGTTTCTGAGGTTTCTTAAGAGCCTTAGAAAGTTTTCAGAAAGGTTTAGAGTAGGGTTTAATTTGTTCAACTTCTTTAGCGAAATTTTCATTTCATAATAGAGTGAATCTATGTTTAATTTCGTTTTGTAAATCCTCAACAATGTTTTTCATAGCATTATCACGAGAACGTTGATATTGTCAAACGTTCTTCAAGCAAATGAGCAGTTGAAGATTGTCATCGATGATAGGAGAGTTTAATTCGATAATGTAATGATTCAAATTATCTATGTTGTGTCGATGTCAGCAGAATTTTCTAAAATAATTTCACGATCCACATGATTTTCAAATTGAGATCTGTATTCAAACCAATTAGCTTTATGATAGTTGAAAATATAACCAATTGGATTAATTATAGCTTCGTTGAAATGTCTGAATGTTACAGGAAGATGATATGAGTCAAAGTCAGGCAAAATGGCAACTCCACCACCCATTCCAGTAAACCTGTCAAATCGATGAACGGGATATTGTGGATTGCTTTTCAATTTGACATTTGGTCTAAGAAATGTTTCTGTCTTAATAGCAATATGAATATTGTGAACTTTGAGAAAATTATAAAATTTATCTTCACTCGATTTTAAAGATCGAACGTTCCAATTAAAAATATTCAAATAATTATTTACCATTATTGTTAAGTTTTCAATTCATTGTAATATTATTTACAATTTGCCATCAAATTGAAATGCTGAAGTCGAATTCATTTGGATGATCATTTTAAAAAGTTGATCTTGTAGGTAGACCACTTCATTTTTCGTTATATCGCCTAAATCGACTTCGTTTAAGGGCTGAGGCCAGTAGGTCGCGTAAAATCACGTAGCTCGCTGTACGTATTGCATTTCTCTCCATGCTCTCTTGCAAATGTGTAAAATGACACTTCATGTGGCCGGGTGGCCAAGAAAGTTTTGATATTTTCGGTTACAAGTTTGACTACATCACATAAAATCCAAGAAAGCTGTCGCTTTTTTGGCAGCCTTTTTGATCCGATTTTATTTCTCTCTCATGTTTCGTTACGTTACCAGGGATCTAAAATGTCGCCGACATAGAAATCGACTAACCTCCACGATAAAAACTTTCACTTAATTTTCATCCCGACAACATATATGTTTTTATGCATTAATCGCATCTAAATTAAATTATCTAGACATTGTCAGGATAGATTTTTGATCCATGCTTTTGAAGGCGAGATATTTAATGAACAAGTTGAAAGTTACCTTTTTCAGCTATGCAATTCTTCCTTCAGAAAAAAGACTTTCCCGATCGCTAAAGTCAAACAGTCATTCTGAAATTTTCACAGAATAATCTAAACTAATTTTCTAAGAGATTGTCAGTTGGGTTTTTTGATATTAGTCACCGTTGCTGATGAAATTGAAGCGTGAAAATAGCCTTTTAAAACGCCCTAAAACACACTGGCCTCAGCCCTGAAAGAAACGAATGGCAATGAATTAATACTGGTAGGTAGATGTTTACTTGTTACGCTAGTGTAACTGCCATTAGAAGAAGAAAGATGACGTGGTAGATCTACCTATTAATAAATTGTTTTAATTAATAGACGAATTTAATTAAAACAATTTTTTGTTTTACATTCGAAGAAATAAGTCCCTTGTTGTTGTCTAAGCGAAAGAGCGTTTAAAATTTCAAATACCGTATGTCCCGTATATATGTCCCGGGTTGGCGGTTCAATGCATAGGATGCTGGTCTTACAAGCCAGTTGACGTATGTTCGAGCCCCGACCTGGAAGGATTCTTAGTGTCAGTAGGATCCATAGTACTAGACATGCAATGATTCTGTACACTAAGAATCGGCTGAGAAGTCTGTTGAAACAGAAAGGCCAAATTTCATCAAAGGAATGTAACGCCAAGACTTTGCTTTGTATATCCATATGACAGTTTTTGGTACTATGGCTTTAATGTTTTGGTACTATGGCTTTAATGTTCCCAATGCATTTTAATGTAGAAAATGAAACGTACTTTTTTTTAAGTTTTCAAATTGTTTACATCACTTCTTTTGAATTGTATTAGGTGAAGTTCATGGGAAATACGAAAGCGTGGTTTAGAAGTACCATTCGCTCGTTTTTTCATAAGTATTACTTGGGAAGGGGGAAAACCAAGCAATTATTTTAGTTCTATTGTCGTAAATACGACTTACGCCTTTTCAAAATTTACCCTGTACAAGAATGGGTAGAACTTTATCGCGTATATGTACTTAACCCAACGACAGAATTTTTTCTACAAGCTATCGGAAATATGATCAGAAATTTGTAATTTAATTTTCAACAGCGTGAGAAAACAATAAATAATGAAAAAACACAGTTTTCTAAGACTATTGGAAATAATGAGGAAAATTCATCACGCTTGCTTGCCTTTTTCGCATCCGGACGACAGTTTTGAGATAGTCAAGCCCATTTCAGTTCCGATTATCTACTCGACGAGTATAAAGGTGATTTTTGATAGAAAATCGTTCATTTCTCTAATTGCTACAGACGGAACTGGATGTCGAGGTGAGGTTCTCCCAACAACATCAGTAAGAACAAATCAAGTATAAAGCTTCAAACGCTTAGGTCGTGCTTTTATTTGGACTTCGATCGTCAGGAGCAGCAGACGCCAGTGATGAAAGCAGACTTTTAGCGTACTACAATACCTCAAACGCTCAGGTTGTTGGACTTCGGTCGTCGGGAGGAGAATTTAGTTTCAAAACTATGTTTCAGGAACTTAGTTCCAGAATACAGGTTTAGAATTCAGAATCTGCAGGTTGGAACTGGATTCCGGAACTGAATTCAGTTTCTAAACTAGTTCAAAAATTAAATTGCAATTGAATTCTGAGCCTGTTCTAAGTTCGGAATTTAGTTCCTGAACTTAGGTCCAGAAATTCCTGAATTCTTCGAGTCGGTTCTTCTAAGAACCATTAACATATTCCCAAAGAACTATGCGAAATATTACTTTACTGTGCCTTATACGGTCTTTTTTACAACCAGTTGGAGTTCGTAGTTGTTGGAGGAACTTTCTGTTAATTTGCTATATAAAATGCATAGCACCGACTCAGTTTAGGTTCATCGTTTCCAATTCTAGTAGTGAAAAATGGGAAAGCTGACATAATTAATACCAGTGATCAACTAATTGATATTCGAAAGTAAGAAGAAAGAGTTTTAGATATATTCGCATTCACGACATCCAGTTATGTCTGTGACATTACACACCCGTACTTTTTTTTAAATTTCATCAGCACTTAGATCATTTGATAAGCCTTTCAAGAATTGGCTCGTCTCCGATGAGCTCGAACCTTCGTTGTCTGATCATAAGTACATCTTATTTGATCATTCAAACGTTAAATTTGATATTATCACATATCGTAATCCCAAATCTACAAACTGTTACCTCTATGAAGAGGGCTCGACGACTAGATTTTACGGATACCAACCAACAATTGAAACCCCAATTGATTTAGAAAAAAGCTTACAAAATGCTCTTCGATCGTCTGAGTGAAGTGGTTGGAAAAGTCTTTGCACAAATGTCTCTGGTCTCAACGAGGCTATAAGATTAAATAAGTTACTTTCTAAGTCTAAGGACTGCAATGTCAGTTTCTTAAGAACTTCAGATGGTGAACACTTGTCTGATGAAGGTGATGTACTTCACTATCTTTTTAACACTCACTTTCCAGGATGTATGGATCCATCACCGACAGACTTTTTCAGGTAGTTACGATTCTTGGGCCCTTGCTCGAAGCGTCGTGACGATTGAATCGGTCAAATGGGCAGTTGAGAGTTTTGCTCCGTACAAGTCTCCTGGAAAGGATGGAGTTTTCCCAGTGTTACTGCAGAAAGGGTATGAACATTTCAAACATGTTTTGAAGAAAATATTTACTTTTAGTCTTGCGAAAGGATATATTCCAAGAGCCTGGAAGGAAATAATTGTCCAATTTATTCCCAAAGGCGGTCGCGACACTTATGAGGAAGCCAAGAGTTTCAGGCCTATAAGTTTTAGCTCATTTCTTCTTAAAACAGTGGAACGCATAGTCGATCACTATATCAGGAATGTTAGTCTGGGCATGCATTCGCTACATGGAATGCGACATGCTTACCAGCGTGGAAAATCCACTACAACCCTGTTACATGATGTTGTGTACAACATTGAAAAAGCTTTCTCACAAAAGCAATCTTGCTTGGGAGTTTTCCTAGATATTGAAGGTGCCTTTGATAACGTGTCTTTCAATTCAATTCTGGAAGCAGCCCGTGGTCATGGCATACCTTCAAGTATCACAAATTGGATACACGACTTCTTTGCTCATCGCTTCGGCAAGCAGAGATTAGAAAGCTGAGTGTCTGTGGGTGTCCTCAAGGTAATGTACTATCCCCACTTTTATGGAGCCTAATCGCTGATGATTTGTTAACGAAACTTAATAACCTTGGGTTTCCGACTTATGGTTTTGCCGACGATTATCATATATTGCTGACCGGTATAAGCATTAACACTCTCTTTGATTTAATGCAGCAAGCCCTGCGATCTGTTGAGCAATGGTGTTGTCAGGTTGGATTATCTGTAAATCCGGGCAAAACATCAATGGTACTTTTCACTCGTAGTAGGATAATCACAGGATCGTCCGTTACAGTTCTTCGGTTCAGAGGTCACTGTGGTCGATCAAGTTAAATACGTCGGGGTTATTCTTGATTGAAAACTGAATTGGTCTGCTCACATTGACTTCAGGATTAAGAGAGCTTGTATGGCTTTCGGCCAATGCAGACGAGCTTTTGGAAAATCATGGGGACTCAAACCCAGATACATTCATTGGATCTACACAACTATTGTTTGACCAAATTTAGCATATGGATGTCTTGTATGGTGGCAGAAAGGAGAAGTCGCGACAGTTCAGTCAAAGCTAAATCATCTCCAAAGGATGGTCCTAATGGCGATGACAGGAGCATTCACGAGAACTCCTACTGCTGCTCTAGAGGCGCTACTGTGCATTAAACCACTACATGTGTTCCTAAAACAAGAAGCATTATCTTGTGCATACCATCTTAAGGTTACAGGGCTTTGGAACAGTAACCCATTAGATTATGCTACCAGCCACACTCGCTTGTGGTCTGAAATGGTTACGTGGGATGAGTATTTACTCGCTCCTAGTGACCTAACTCTTACATGCAGTTTCCTTTCAAAACATTCAATGTGAGCTATCCTCTTCGTGAGGAATGGTTGTCTGGTTGTCTGGAACGACAACTTGATGAACACATAGTTTGTTATACGGATGGTTCTCTGTTGAATGGTAGTGCTGGTATCTACTATCGTGAAATGAGGCTAGAGCAGTCTCATTCACTTGGTAGATATTGTACTGTATTCCAAGCAGAAATCTTCATGATTCACTTCAGCAGAGGATCTGTGGTAAACGAATTTATTTTTGTTCGGACAGTCAGGCAGCCTTAAAAGCACTCAGTTCGAATGATTCACGGTCGAATCTAGTGATCGCATGTCGAACTCAAATTGAAGACCTCAGCATTTCAAATGCTGTTTACTTCCTATGGGTATCCGGTCATTCTGGTATTATTGGAAATGAATGGGCTGATGAGTTGGCTAGAGCTGGTGCAACGAATGATTTCGTTGGTCCTGAACCAGCTTTACCATTTTCCAGCTTGTAAACTTGCGCTCAGACAAAAGCATTTCTACCAGATTTAAATTTGAAAATGTCAAAGTGTCTACTGCATTTTTCCAAGCATCATTGCAGTATTCTGGTCAAAGCTCTGACTGGACATTGCAATATCAATTATCACTTGGCTACTATTCAACGTGCTGAGTATTATTCGTGTGATTTGTATGAATGCGATTATGGTACTTCATATCATCTGATATGTAACTGTCCCGCATTGACGCTACTACATATCCGGGTTTTTGGTTCGCCATACATGGTTGAGTCTGTGTATGCGGAGCTAAAATTAAGGATATTCTCTCGTTTCTCACCCAATGTGGTAAGGAGCTATAGTCAGAAGGGTTCATCGTTCTTCCCGGAGTGAATGAGTCCTTTCTGTATTCACCTTAAATAGGGGTTAGCAGATTGTTTGGCATCCTTTAGGGGGTACCGAATTTACTTCTGCTCGTACATACTGCGAATCGTTCTGCTTTCTTCCGGGAGTGCAGAATGGTGTCGCTCTTGTAAGATCTCTAAATCCTCTCGGGGTTGGAGGTTTGATTAACAGCAGACTCGTTGAGGTTCAGAATTTACTTCTGCTTCCACTAAATGAGATACCCAGCATCCCTTAGGGGTGCAGAATTTACTTCTGCTTTTATGTGTTTTTGTGTCGTCAGTTTTTTCCATCCTCCTAGTCCAACCCTTGCCATTTCCTTTCAATCCTTCCCTCTTATATATCGGGAAAATGATGCTAAAAACAAATTGATGGCAAGGCACAAATCTCCAATTATCAAGGGGAACGTGCCATTTGAGTCATTTTTTTCTGATTCCTGATGATTGATCATTTGATAAGCCTTTCAAGACAGCCATGATGGGTCTATCTGATTTTATAATATATGAATAAAATTTATGAATTTCTCGGACAAATACCGGATAAGACGTTCGTAGTCTTCCAATCCATCATCCAAGACTCGGTATTCTCCTCTTCGTCCGATTTGAAATGAGACTTTTACTTCCGTTAGAAAAGTAGGAAGTTCAGTACGGAATGCTTTGAAGTCGGAGATCATCACCGTCACTGGAGGCAAAGATTGTTGTTGCTTCCCAGAACGACAAGCGTCCCTCTGAGGAATTTTCTTCTTTGTCGCTACAATCAGATTCAGGAAGAATAATGTAAATATTGTTAGACGGCATAGGGTCAATTAAAGGAGAGTCGGTCCGTTGTCATTTATTTCTACATTCAGATTGTGTAAGATCGTCAATGTTATTAGAAAAATAGAGGATTGGGATTTCTTCCGTATTGTATTATTTTTAACCTTAGGCTTGTTTAGTTTCCGGTTGTATGCAGGCGTTTTTGAAGAATATAGATTAACTAGACTAAATTAGTCTTCGAATTCAGTGCTGGAAACGGTCCCTTCACGTGACAGTTTTATGTGAAATTCCTATGTTGGTACCTAAACGCGCTAACCAAACAGATGAAAGTCGCATGTGACAGTCATGAGCGAGCGCTTCATGAATGTAGTGGCGATAGTCTTACTCGTGTTGGGCGATGAATGTAACGATAGAATGATAGTCCTCAATAGAATCGGCTGCATTTTGTCTTCGGTGCGAATTTCATTTCTGGCAATGAACTTTCATGAAGAAATTCAAAACGCCGTCATTAGTGATAGTTTTCATCTCGATACTGTTCCATGAAATAGTCAAATTTCATACCATTATTGCAAAAGGAGAAAGTCAATGTCATTGAAAAAGCGCGGGTTAGGGTTGTCAATCAACGAAAATTCTCATTTTTTTTTTAATTTTCAAACATGAATTTAATGGAAAAAGAAGTGAATATTAATCGAAAATTACAACGTTTAAACATTTACTAGATGCATAGGGTTGTCAACAAGCGCAAATTTTCAATTTTTGAAGAAATAAAATGTAAAATAGTAATTGAATAAAAAAGTAAGTCTTTAAAGTACAAAATTTACTATATTCATGTACTTTAAAAGGGCATAGAGTTGTCAACCAGCAAAAAATTACTACTTTTGAACAGTTTCTAGTTTTATTTCAATAAAAAGTGAAGTCAATAGTTAAAGAAATTTACCAAGAAAAAAATCAAAATTTTGAAAAAATTTATTACCATACTTGAATGAAAAGGCCAGTCAAAAGTCAATAGAGTTATAACATTATTAGGATCATGCTCTTTTTAAAGTGCATAGGGTTTACCAACAGCGTAAATTAACTATATCTATAATAACTCAAATATCACATCAAAACCTCCATTTACGTAATAATCGAGGATTCGTCAACTGATGAGTGAATGTTAGATAACGACGTTAGAAGCCGTTTCTCAGTACAAACCATCACAATATGAGTATTTTTCGAACGGATTTGATGTATGGATGTTAGAAAACGACGTTAGAAGCCGTTTCAAAATCCAAGATGGCGACTTACGGTTCATCGATATTCGTTACAAACCATCACAATATGAGTATTTTTTGAACGAATTTGATGAGTGGATGTTAGAAAACGACGTAAGAAGCCGTTTCCAAATCCAAGATGGCGACTTCCGGCATATCGATATTCGTTACAAACCATCACAATATGAGTATTTTTTGAACGAATTTGATGAGTGGATGTTAGAAAACGACGTTAGAAACCGTTTCTAAATACAAGATGGCGGCTTCCGGCATATCGATATTTGTTACAAACCATCACAACATGAGTATTTTTCGAACGGATTTGATGAGTGGATTTTAAAAAACGACGTTAGAAGCCGTTTCTAAATTCAAGATGGCGACTTCCGGCATATCGATATTCGTTACAAACCATCACAATATGAGTATTTTTTGAACGAATTTGATGAGTGGATTTTAAAAAACGACGTTAGAAGCCGTTTCTAAATACAAGATGGCGACTTCCGGCATATCGATATTCGTTACAAACCATCACAATATGAGTATTTTTTGAACGAATTTGATGAGTGAATTTTAAAAAAGGACGTTAGAAGCCGTTTAAAAATCCAAGATGGCGACTTCCGGTTCATCGATATTCGTTACAAACCATCACAATATGAGTATTTTTTGAACGAATTTGATGAGTGGATTTTAAAAAACGACGTTAGAAGCCGTTTCTAAATACAAGATGGCGACTTCCGGCATATCGATATTCGTTACAAACCATCACAATATGAGTATTTTTCGAACGGATTTGATGAATGGATGTTAGAAAACGACGTAAGAAGCCGTTTCAAAATCCAAGATGGCGACTTTCGTTTCATCGATATTCGTTACAAACCATCACAATATGAGTATGTTTCGAACGGATTTGATGAATGGATGTTAGAAAACGACGTATGAAGCCGTTTCAAAATCCACGATGGCGACTTCCGGTTCATCGATATTCGTAACAAATCATCACAATATGAGTATTTTTTGAACGGATTTGATGAGTGGATGTTAGAAAACGACGTTAGAACCCGTTTCTAAATACAAGATTTTTTTCTGAATACAAGTATTTTTCGAACAGATTCGATGAGTAGAAGTTGAAAACGATACTTACAGTCGTTTCAACATCCAAGATGCCGGGAATGAGAATGAGCTGCATTATCTTTTTGGTGCGAACTTCGTTTTTGGTTATAAACTGTCATAAAGAAATTCATAACGACGTAATCGTGATTGTTTTCATTTCGATACTCTTATAAATCTTATATTGCTGCTGTGGAGGCGATCAAAAATCAAAAATTTTGTGGTTTATCAAAAAGAAATATTTTGGCACAAGCACACCAGCATAATGTAATCGCTTGTCTACTGCTGGTTGTCACTAGTATCCAAATTTTCGATCGTTCTGAATCAAATGCTAGCGAGTGATGCTGGTGAAGAAATTCAAGATAGCGACTGAATGAAAATCTTGCACTTTTAACGAAATTCATGATTTGTTCCGATAAATTGTGACAATATGAAAAATTAAGAATACAGATAGTAGTATTATACAGCATAATAATACTACTATCTGTATTCTTAATTTTTTCTATTGTCTCAATTTATCGGAACAAATCATGAATTTCGTTAAAAAAAACATTATTATACAGCAATATTAGTATATATTACCCGGGTTGGCGGTTCAATGCATAGGACGCTGGTCTTACAAGCCAGTTGTCGTATGTTCGAGCACCGACCTGGAAGGATCCTTACTGTCAGTAGGATCCATAGTACTAGCCATGCAATGATTCTGTACACTAAGAATCGGCAGCGAAGTCTGTTGAAACAGAAAGGCCAAATTCCATCAAAGGAATGTAATGCCAAGACTTTGCTTTTAGTATATATTAATACAACAATAAATTTCACATCAAAACAAATATTCATTTCGTCCAGATCAAATCAAAACAAATGCACATCCTGTTTAGAACGATTCAAGTAGAATTTCATATTGTTTGTAATATGACAAATGCCGATTCAAAAATATTTTTAAGAAGTAATAAGTTTGGAATATGTTATTGCCTGCAACGTTTTTGAAATCAAAAGATAAATTTTTATGCAAAGACGAAGTTTGCTGGGACAGATAGTAGAGTATACATTTAAAAACGTGATTAATCCACCTAGCAGTGAGATGATACCTTTTTTTTTTTATCAATCCGCATGTGTTTTTTGCATGAATATTCTTCGGTGTTTAAGTTTTCATGACATTATTTTAATGACCGTCGTTTTAAGCGACAATTTGAGATTTTAATCACTCATTACTCTGTAATGTCGAAACTGCAAATAGGATCGAATTTAAATCTAGAACTGTGATAATCGATTAAACATGCCATGATATGTAAGTTCCACTTTAGAGTTTACGGTAATTTAAGGTACTTCCAAAGCCGGTATTCAGGAACCAGCATAACCCAAACCGATTCGTATGGCCATATGACGAATAAATTACAACAGTTTTGAGTCCAACTTTGAAGCATAATTGGATAAAATTAATTAATTTTTGTATGTATGTATAAAACTAATTATTTTGTATATAAGTTTATTTTAATTTGAATTTTTGTTTCTGAAATTTGATTAGGCTTTTTTTGAGAAAACGATTGAGCTTTGAGAAACGATTTTATACTGGAACCGGAATTCTAAAATCGGTATGGCCGAAGTCATATAAATTCACCTGAGTAGCTGTATAGTTTACATTTGTTTCAAAATATTTGAAAATCAGTGAAGACATCTTTGAGAAATCATAACACGAATTAAATTTTTAGGTACCTTCTGAATCGACAACTGAATACCACTAAAACTGAAAAAAGTTAATATTTTTTATCGACTATCTAAATCTGCTAACCCGATAAACCTGATTAATTTATGTGGAATAGACATTTTTACACCAATCACCCTGTATCTCCAAAACTGGAAGTTGGATCTGACTGAAGAGCAAGATGTTTTATAGAATCTTGCAACTTTTCATTTGAATCTTAGATCGGTTCAGCCATCTACGAGAAGAATGAGTTAGACAATTTTGATTTCGTTTCATATATCATCCTGTAGTTCCGGAAGCAGAGGTCGGAACCAAACATAATTCAGGAACTTTGTTTGGGAGCATACGACTTTTCGTATGAATCTGAATTTGTAGAAAAGAAATTGTCATATAAAATTGAGTGAAATTATTTGTCACACACGCATTTGCTGATATCGACGAACTGATTCGAATGGTATATGGATGTTATGTTCTTCCAGCATTTATTGCTGTGAGTAGTTTAAAACAATATAATTAAAAAAAAATCTGCCATCATCTGGTTTATATATGTCATATTCGAACGATTATGTTGCCAAAAACGAGCCGTGCTAAAATCGGTCCGAGGCAAATTGTCATGAAAAAGGATGCTGTACACAGTCTTTTTGGTACTTAGAAACAATTGAATGTAACAGAATAAAAAATCGTGTTTTACGTTGCTCCCAAGCATTGCTTTGTCATACAGCGCTCAAAACTCCTACTGCTGGAATAGGGGGAAAAGTCGTTTACATGAAAATTTCGATATCTCCATTAAAAATGGACGGATTTTAACAATCTATGGCTTGTTGGATAGCTATTACCGTGCGGAATCTAAGTCTAAAAACATATTCTGTTTTCAAGGTCAATTGTGACAGATACTGTAAAAAAACTGAAAATTTTGACATAAAACTTCGAATAACTCAAAAAGTAAACATCCGATCTCAAAACCATTCAATAGCGTTTTGGGTGACGGGGAGACCTTTCATTTGCGACTAGTTTGATCAAAATCGGTCCAGCCATCTCTGAGATCTCGACCTCTTAGTTGACAACACACATACAGACACACACACATACACACACACACACACACACAGACATTTGCTCAGTTCGTCGAGCTGAATCGATTGGTATATGTCATTCGGCCCTCCTGGCCTCGGAAAAATTTTCGAAAGTTTGAGCGAATTCTATACCTATTTTTTATATATATAAAAAAAGGTAAAACCAGAAAAAAAGAATATTTTTCATTTGTATGACTGTTGACAAGTGTCTTCTTATTAGACATTATCAAAATATGCGACAATATCGAAATCAGATTATAGCAATAAAAAGTCCATTTGAAAATGTATGATGTGTTTCTACCACCAATCAAATTAAAAATAAATTCAATCGTATCGTGCAACATTACCTGGAGCGTTGCGATATATTCTTCATATTACCAATTGAAATCGATTTGCTTTCCGATTAGCGTGTACGTGTTTTATAACAGCAATAGAAGACATCATATTATCAAGATATTCAGTTCTCATATTTACCGAACAAATCATTAGCGACATACTTTTTTGATAGCATGGCGCTGCCAGTCGTGTCCGCATCGTAACTCGTACATACAAGTAGATGAGAAAATGTCAAATTAGCGCGTGGTAAAAACAGCGCTGCATTCAGGGCTTGTATTGTGAATCCTCAAACAAACGAAGTAACAAACACTTTGCTTGACATAACTGAATGAGAGTCCTATATTAGAGAGAAACTGGATGCGTGAGAGTATATGATACTGAGCAGACCAATTCCCTTGCTTGGTAAATTGCCTGTGCTCTCAGTCTCAATTAACACATGAACTAAGCAATCCATGGCAATGCACAGTGGTCCAAAACGGCAATTTCATGCCTTTAATTATTTTTCAGCAAAACCGTATACTTTTCATCATTGGTGTCTTATGAAAAGTTGCACGGGTTGTTACTGCTGTTTTATGTACATGGACGGCCATGTTCCAGTACACGTGTAAAGACAGATAAAAAAATTAACTTTTTACTGGAAGCAGCTAGAGAATTTTCGTTTTCGACAATATTGTAGAAAATCAAATTTCGAGTAACTTTACTTAAGAAATTTTTTTTCTAACTCTAGCCGTTAATTAATTTTAGGTGGTTTAAATAATAAAGTTTTAAAAATCAGTTTTTTTGTTCTAACAAGTTTTATATTCTTCTGAGAGTAATGAATTTTTCTACAAAACTAGATTTTGTGTAAATACTTAACAGTCTATAACATTTCAAAGTGCTATGATAAATTTTAAAAGAGTTATGAATATTTTTATGTAAAATACAGTCGAAATTCAAACTTATATATCGCAGAAGAGTGCAAAAAGTAGCAGATCAAACAGTTTAGGTTGGATAATAATTTCGATTTAGAACAAAACCTCGAAGGAATGGTTTGTATCCGATTGTATCCAAGGATTTCATCAATTAATATAACTGGAAAATTGGAAGCCGCTGTAATATAAAACGAATATAATAATAGTAATAATAATAACAATAAGAATAATAATAACGACAATAATAATCAAAATAAAAATAATAATAATAATAATAAGAATAACAATAAGAATAAAAATAACAATAATAATAATGATAAAAATAATAATATGTAACTGTGAATATCTTCAATATATTTTATAAATATTTTGTTTTTTATTATAATCAAATAATTTTTTCTTAGCTAACACATTGTTGTAAATTTAATCCAATTTGAAAATAACATAACATCAAAGGAACCGGCGATTCTCGAGCTCCAACCTGTGAACATTGGTGGATGTGCAGTATAACAAAGACAAATGTGGCGTTTACACTATTGCTGGTAGCCAGCATACTGGTGCCAGTATACTGATACGCCATCAGCTGGCAATGTTTACACTATTACTGGAAATTTCTTGCTGGCAAAATTTGTAAAAACTGTAAAAAACAATAAAAATCATCTTTAAAATACTTAAATCATCATGCTCATTAATGATATTGATCCACTTTGCGCGAACAAATGCTTTTAACTAAGAAAAACATGAAATACGTGCGAGAATCGCCGGTTGCTTTGATGTTGTGTTATTTTCAAATTATATTACATTTCAGAATCAATCAGAACAAATTGGCTCAAATGGCACGTTCCCCTTGATATTTGGAGATTTGTGCCTTGCCATCAATTTGTTTTTAGCATCGTTTTTCCCGATATATAAGAGGGAAGGATTGAAAGGAAATGGTAAGGGTTGGACTAGGAGGATGGGAAAAATTGACAACACAAAAACACATAAAAGCAGAAGTAAATTCTGAACCTCTACGAGGTCCCGAACAGTCTGCTGTTAATAAAACCTCCAACCCCCGAGAGGGTTTAGAGATCTTACAAAAGCGACACCATTCAGCACTCCCGGAAGAATGCAGAACGATTCGCAGTATGTACGAGCAGAAGTAAATTCGGTACCCCCCAAAGGATGCCAAACAATCTGCTAAACCCTATTTAAGGTGAATACAGAAGGGATTCATTCACTCCAGGAAGAACGATGAACCCTTCTGATTATAGCTCCTTACCACATTGGGTGAGAAACGAGAGAATATCCTTCAATTTTAGCTCCGCATACACAGACTCAACCATGTATGGAGAACCAAAAACCCGGATACGTAGCTGCGTCAATGCGGGACAGTTACATATCAGATGATATGAAGTATCATAATCGCATTCACACAAATCACACGAATAATACTCAGCACGTTGAATAGTAGCCATGTGATAATTGAGTTTGCAATGTCCAGTCAGAGCTCTGACCAGAATACTGCAATGATGCTTTGAGAAATGCAGTAGACACTTTGACATTTTCAGATTTAAATCTGGTAGAAATGCTTTTGTCTGAGCGCAAGTTTGCAAGCTGCGCCAGTAGCTGGCATGTTTGGATGCAGCCCAAGAACGAATCTTGTGCTTTATCCAACTAGTTGAAAGTGGTAAAGCTGATTCAGGACCAACGGAACCATTCGTTGCACCAGCTCTAGCCAACTCATCAGCCCATTTATTTCCAGTAATACCAGAATGGCCGGGGACCCATAAGAAGTACACAGCATTTGAAATGCTGAGGTCTTCAATTTGAGTTCGACATGCGATCACTAGATTCGACCGTGAGTCATTCGAACTGAGTGCTTTTAAGGCTGCCTGACTGTCGGAACAAAAATAAATTCGCTTACCACAGATCCTCTGCTGAAGTTCCGATTGTATTCCACACAGAATCGCGTAGATTTCCGCTTGGAACACAGTACAGTATCTACCAAGTGAATGAGACTGCTCCAGCCTCATTTCACGACAGTAGACATCAGCACCAGCACGACCATTCAACAGAGAACCGTCTGTACAACAAACTATGTGTTCATCAAGTTGTCGTTCCAGACAACCATTCCTCACGAAGAGGATAGCTCACATTGAATGTTTTGAAAGGAAAACTGCATGTGAGAGTTGCACTCTTCTGCGATATATAAGTTTGAATTTCGACTGTATTTTACATAAAAATATTCATAACTCTTTTGAAATTTATCATAGCACTTTGAAATGTTATAGACTGTTAAGTATTTGCACAAAATCTAGTTTTGTAGAAAAATTCATTACTCTCAGAAGAATATAAAACTTGTTAGAACAAAAAAACTGATTTTTAAAACTTTATTATTTAAACCACCTAAAATTAATTAACGGCTAGAGTTAGAAAAAAATTTTCTTAAGTAAAATTACTCGAAATTTGATTTTCTACAATATTGTCGAAAACGAAAATTCTCTAGCTGCTTCCAGTAAAAAGTTAATTTTTTTATCTGTCTTTACACGTGTACTGGAACATGGCCGTCCATGTACATAAAACCGCAGTAACAACCCGTGCAACTTTTCATAAGACACCAATGATGAAAAGTCTACGGTTTAGCTGAAAAATAATTAAAGGCATGAAATTGCCGTTTTGGACCACTGTGCAATGCAATGAAATGAAGGGTTCGCTCTCGTTAGTACTGTACGATAATGAAGAACTTTGCTTCACGGCGTGCTACAAGATGCGAAGCAAGGTCATACAGGCAAAAAAAAGGTTTTTTTAGTGTAGGTTTGCAGAAATCATTTTTGAACATAACGTTTGTACTCCAAAACCAAATTTGATCACATTTCAAAAATATTTCAGATAGTTTATAGCATCAATTTTGCATTTGAGTCCGTTTTCAAAACGATCCATTTTTTTTCTTGGAAGATTATATTGTGTACATATCCTAGAAACACAAAAAAAAAGTTTTTCAATTAATATTCATCGGAACTAAAAGTTATCAATCTAGTTTTCTCATAGGCATCTTCAATATGCGAACCGTTCATCAAATGCTAACCTCATGAAGCATACTCATCAGCTGGCAGACATGTTCAGGAACTAATGAACGTACGAAGCAGCTCTCCTTGCTTGGGTTGCGCTGTGAATTCTACCTAACATACGAATGTATAACATACACTTGATATGATATGTCAGCTGTTTTTCAAAGAAGGGAGAATCTTCCAAAAGTAAACAAATTGAGTTGGCAAGCGTTTACATTATGCTGATGTGCTTGTGCCAAAATACTGACAGCCAGCAGAAATGCAAACGGGTCATATCGTAATCATAGATCAATATTGGCGTTCTTTTCCATTCAATTCATGTTTTAATTCTTTTTTCAAATGTTGTGAATATTCGTTGGTATAAACCCCTATGCGCAAAATCTAATGATTTTCGATCCCTTAATTCCGTTGTAGTCCAAATATTATTACAATGTTATTTCTTTGCGAAAATTGTTTGCTTTCGAAAAAGTACAAAACTACGATTTTTGATCGCCTCCACAACAGCAATATAAGATTTTTAAGAATATCGAGATGAAAACAATTTATGAATTTCTTTATGACAGTTTATAACCAAAAATGAAATTCGCTCATTCTGTCCGCCATCTAGGATGTTGAAACTACTGTAAGCATCATTTTCAACTTCTACTCATCGAATCCGTTCGAAAAATACTCATATTGTGATCGTTTGTAACGAATATCAACATGCCAGAAATCGCCATCTTGTATTTAGAAACGGCTTCTTACGTCGTTTTCTAACATCCATTCATCAAATCCGTTCGAAAAATACTCATATTGTGATGGTTTGTAACGAATATCGATGAATCGGAAGTCGCCATCTTGAATTTAAAAACGGCTTCTAACGTCGTTTTCAAACATCCACTCATCAAATCCGTTCGAAAAATACTCATATTGTGATTGTTTGTAACGAATATCGATGAACCGGAAGTCGCCATCTTGGATTTAAAAACGGCTTCTAACGTCGTTTTCTAACATCCACTCATCAAATCCGTTCGAAAAATACTTATATTGTGATGGTTTATAACGAATATCAATATGCCAGAAATAGCCATCTTGGATTTAGAAACGACTTCTTAGGTCATCCATTCTTTAAATCCGTTCGAAAAATACTCATATTGTGATGATTTGTAACGAATATCGATATGCCACTCATCAAATCCGTTCGAAAAATACTCATATTGTGATGGTTTGTAACGAATATCGATATGCCGAAAGTCGTCATCTTGGATTTAGAAACGGCTTCTAACGTCGTTTGCTAACATCCACCTATCAAATCCATTCAAAAATACCCTTATTGTGATGGTTTGTAACGAATATCGATGAACCGGAAGCCGCCATCTTGGATTTTGAAACGGCTTTAAACATTGTTTTCTAACACATTGACATTACTACATTGATACACTACATTTGAATTTAAGTTAGTGAAAATCTATTCAATCATAGGTGAGAAAGTATATGTATATGTATATTTTAATCATATGTGAGAAAGTAAAGTGAGCTCCATTTTATCATATTTGATTATTATTGCTTGTACTTCCGGAACCGAAAGCTGAATATCGGCATAGTGACATTCGGTTCATTCAACCATACACCAGCATTTATATGAATCTAAGTTTGTGGAAATCGGTTCTGCCATCTCCGAGAAAAGTGAGTGACATTATATTCTCATTTTTATGCACTATTTCCACATTTTCTATAAAGTTCGATACATATGAAATTTCGGAACTTTGTTTAAAACCATGAGACCTTTCATTTTAATCTAAGTTTGTGAGAATCGATTCAGCCATCTCCGAGAAAAGTGAGTGTCATTATTTTTACATTTTTGGTGCATATCACTCTGTAATTCCGGAAGCGGAAGTCGGATCTAAATGATATTCAGGAAATTTGTATGGGACTATGAGACCTTTCATTTGAATCTAAGTTTTGAAAATCGATTCAGCCATCTCGGAGAAAAGTGAGTGACATTATTTTCACATTTTTATTGCATTGTTTTCACATTTCTGGTGCATATCACCCTGTAATTCCGGAAGCTGAAGTCGGATCTAAATGATATTTAGGAACTTTATATGGGACCATAAGACCTTTTATTTGAATCTAAGTTTGTGGAAATCGGTTCTGCCATCTCCGAGAAAGGTGAGTAACATTATATTCTCATTTTTAGTGGAGTATTGCCATATTTTCTATCAAGTTTGATACATATGAAATTTCGGAACTTTGTTTGAAACCATGAGACCTCTCATTTGAATCTAAGGTTGTGAAAATCGATTCAGCCACCTCCGAGAAAAGTGAGTGACATTATTTTCACATTTTTGGTGCATATCACTCTGTAATTCCGGAAGCGGAAGTCGAATCTAAATGATATTCAGGAAATTTGTATGGGACTATGAGACCTTTCATTTGAATCTATGTTTGTGAAAATCGATTCAGCCATCTCTGAGAAAAGTGAGTGACATTATTTTCACATTTTTAATGCATTATTTTCACATTTTTGGTGCATATCACCCTGTAATTCCGGAAGCTGAAGTCGGATCCAAATGATATTTAGGAACTTTATATGGGAATATAAGACCTTTTATTTGAATCTAAGTTTGTGGAAATCGGTTCTGCCATCTCCGAGAATGGTGAGTAACATTATATTCTCAATTTTAGTGCACTATTTCCATATTTTCTATCAAGTTGGATAAATATGAAATTTCGGAACTTTGTTTGAAACCATGAGACCTTTCATTTGAATCTAAGCTTGTGAAATTCGATTCCGTCATCTCCGAGAAAAGTGAGTGACATTATAGTCACATTTTTGGTGCATATCACTCTGTAATTCCGGAAGCGGAAGTCGGATCCAAATGATATTCAGGAACTTTATATGGGACTATGAGACCTTTCATTTGAATCTAAGTTTGTGAAAATCGATTCAGCCATCTCCGAAAAAAGTGAGTTACATTATTTTCACATTTTTAATACATTATTTTCACATTTTTTATGCATATCACTATATGATTCCGGAAGTGGAAGTCGGATGTAAATGATATTCAGGAACTTCGTATGGGACTTTTATATGAATCTAAGTTTGTGAAAATCGATTCAGCCATCTCTGAGAAAAGTGAGTGACATTATTTTCACATTTTTGCCTTTCTCATATAGAAAGGTTATGCAATCACTTGAAAACCCGACCAGTGAAAATTGGCCCGGAGGGCCAAGTGTCATATACCATTCGACTCAGTTCATCGAGCTGAGCAATGTCTCTGTGTGTGTGTGTGTGTGTGTGTGTGTGTGTGTGTGTGTGTGTGTGTGTGTGTGTGTGTGTGTGTGTGTGTGTGTGTGTGTGTGTGTGTGTGTGTGTGTGTGTGTGTGTATGTGTGTGTGTGTGTGTGTATGTGTCAAATAATCTCACTAGGTTTTCTCGGAGATGGCTGAACCGATTTTGACAAACTAGGATTCAAATGAAAGGTCTCGTGGTCCCATACAGAATTCCTGAATTTCATCCTGATCCGACTTCCGGTTCCGGAGTTATAGGGTAAAGTGTGTTCAATATTGTACACCGTCACTTAAACCGGCGAAACAAAAAACGTAAAAAATTTTCTAAACTGGTATCAAAACTACACAAATCGATAGTCATTATCAGTAGGCAACTAAATAAACCAATCCGGCTATCCTGGTCCCCGGTGTCCGGTTCCGGAAGTACCGGAAACAGTGGTCATATACACCAAAATGGATCTCACTCACTTTTCTCAGCGATGGTTTGACCGATTTCCACAAACTTAGATTCAAATGAAAGGTCTTCCGGTCCCATACGGAATTCCTGAATTTCATCCGGATCCGACTTCCGGTTCCGGAGTTATAGGGTAAAGTGTGTTCAATATTGTACACCGTCACTTAAACCGGCGAAATAAAAAACGTAAAAAATTTTCTAAACTGGTCTCAAAACTACACAAATCGATAGTCATTATCAGTAGGCAACTAAATAAACCGATTCCGGCTATCCTGGTTCCCGGTATCCGGTTCCGGAAGTAGCGGAAATTGTGGTCATATATATAAAAATGGATCTCACTTACTTTTCTCAGCGATGGTTTGACCGATTTCCACAAACTTAGATTCAAATGAAAGGTCTTCCGGTCCCATACGGAATTCCTGAATTTCATCCCGATCCGACTTCCGGTTCCGAAGTTATAGGGTAAAGTGTGTTCAATATTGTACACCGTCACTTAAACCGGCGAAACAAAAAACGATAAAAATTTTATAAACTGGTCTCAAAACTACACAAATCGATAGTCATTATCAGTAGGCAACTAAACAAACTATTTCCGGCTATCTTGGTTCCCGGTATCCGGTTGCGGAAGTACCGGAAATAGTGGTCATATATATGAAAATGGATCTCACTCACTTTTCTCAGCGATGGTTTGACCGATTTCCACAAACTTAGATTCAAATGAAAGGTCTTCCGGTCCCATACGGAATTCCTGAATTTCATCCAGATCCGACTTCCGGTTCCGGAGTTATAGGGTAAAGTGTGTTCAATATTGTACACCGTCACTTAAACCGGCGAAACAAAACACGTAAAAAAATTTCTAAACTGGTCTCAAAACTACACAAATCGATAGTCATTATCAGTAGGCAACTAAATAAACCGATTCCGGCTATCCTGGTCCCCGGTGTCCGGTTCCGGAAGTACCGGAAATAGTGGTCATATACACCAAAATGGATCTCACTCACTTTTCTCAGCGATGGTTTGACCGATTTTCACAAACTTAGATTCAAATGAAAGGTCTTCCGGTCCCATACGGAATTCCTGAATTTCATCCGGATCCGACTTCCGGTTCCGGAGTTATAGGGTAAAGTGTGTTCAATATTGTACACCGCCACTTAAACCGGCAAAACAAAAAACGTAAAAAAATTTCTAAACTGGTCTCAAAATTACACAAATCAATAGTCATTATCAGTAGGCAACTAAACAAACCGATTCCGGCTATCCTGGTTCCCGGTGTCCGGTTCCGCAAGTACCGGAAATAGTGGTCATATATATAAAAATGGATCTCACTCACTTTTCTCAGCGATGGTTTGACCGATTTCCACAAACTTAGATTCAAATGAAAGGTCTTCCGGTCCCATACGGAATTCCTGAATCTGGATCCGACTTCCGATTCCGGAGTTATAGGGTAAAGTGTGTTCAATATTGTACACCGTCACTTAAACCGGCGAAACAAAAAACGTAAAAAAATTTATAAACTGGTCTCAAAACTACACAAATCGATAGTCATTATCAGTAGGCAACTAAACAAACTGTTTCTGGCTATTCTGGTTCCCAGTATCCGGTTCCGGAAGTATAAATAGAATACCACAATATTATATGTACATGAGAAAGGCATCATTACACCACTAGGTGGATTAAAACAGGTTTTATGCATTATTTTCACATTTTTGGTGCCTATCGTCCTGTAATTCCGGAAGCTGAAGTCGGATCTAAATGATATTTAGGAACTTTATATGGGACTATGAGACTTATCATTTGAATCTAAGTTTGTGAAAATCGATTCAGCGATATCCGAGAAAAGTGAGTTACATTATTTTCACTTTTTTGGTGCTTATCACTCTGTAATTCCGGAAGCGGAAGTCGGGTCTAAATGATATTTAGAAACTTTGTATGCGACTATGAGACCTTTCTTTTGAATCTATGTTTGTGAAAATCGATTCAGCCATCTCCGAGAAAAATGAGTGACATTATTTTCACACTTTTAATGCATTATTTTCACATATTTTATGCATATCACTCTGTAATTCCGGAAGCTGAAGTCGGATCTAATTGATATTCAGGAACTTAATATGGGACTATGAGACCTTTCATTTGAATCTAAGTTTGTGAAAATCGATTTAGCCATCTCCGAGATAAGTTAGTGATATTATTTTGACATTTATGATGCATATCACCCTGTAATTCCGGAACCGGAAGTCGGATCCAAATGAAATTCAGGAGCTTTGTATGGGACAGCGAGACCTTTCATTGGAATCTAAGTTTGTGAAAATCGATTAATCCATATCGTCCCGGGTTGGCGGTTCAATGCATAGGACGCTGGTATTACAAGCCTGTTGTCGTATGTTCGAGCCCCGACCTGTAAGGATTCTTAGTGTCAGTAGGATCCATAGTACTAGCCATGCAATGATTCTGTACACTAAGAATCGGCTGAGAAGTCTGTTGAAACAGAAAGGCCAAATTCCACAAAAGGAATGTAATGCCAGGACTTTGCTTTATATCTGAGAAAAGTGAGTTACATTATTTTCCCATTTTTAATGAATTATTTTTACATATTTGGCGCATATCACTCTGTAATTCCGGAAGCGGAAGTCGGATATAAATGATATTCAGGTATGTTGTATGGGTCTATGAGACCTTTGTATGGGTCTATGAGACCTTTCATTTGAATCTAAGTTTGTTAAAATCGATTTAGCCATCTCCGAGAAAAATGAGTAACAATATTTGTCACACACACACATACACAGACATTTGATCAGTTCGTCGAGCTGAGTCGAATGGTATATGACATATGGTATATGATACATGTCGAATGGTATATGACAAATATGGTTCAAAGTCGGTCTTTGCAGTGATTGTATAGCCTTTCTATATGAGAAAGGCAAAAAGACTAATTAATTTCTCAGTCTCGAAAAAGACCGATTATATTAGAATATCTCTCTTTGTATAGCCTTAAGAAAGGCTGATTAATTGTTAGTCTTCAAAAGACTGTTAGTGATCCAGGTAGCCTTGAAAAAGACTGAAGCTTTGAATCAATGAAACTCTAGGTAGCCAGAAAAATTTCCCAGGAGCCAAGAGCTATTCGCGTGCGGTGCGAACGACTCTTCAACACCGACTGGTCATTTATTACTTTTTTTTTAATAACTATTTATTGGAATATGAGTTAAAATTAAATTATTAAGATTTAATTTGGGTGTTCAGCCACAAGTGGTGACTTTTCAGTTCTATTATATATATATATATATATATATATATATATATATATATATATATATATATATATATATATATATATATATATATATATATATATATATATATATATATATATATATATATATATATATATATATATATATATATATATATATATATATATATATATATATATATATATATATATATATATATATATATATATATATATATATATATATATGATTTGGTTATTACCATGAGGACATTATTTGCTTCCGCAATTCGGAGATTTTTGTGTAGGGAAAATTCTAAACCTACTTGTATTGTGTAATGGGGAAAAGGAACTTATATACTAACTTACTAACTAATACAGATAGCGAATCGATTCAATTGAAGATTTCATCGATTTTTGTCGGAATTTGCTTATAATATTATGTGACATTACATCTAATGGTTCTATATTTGTGAGTCTGTGTAACTCATTTGTACTAAACCAGAGAGGACGCTTTAAAATCATTTTCAGAATTTTATTCTGAATCCTTTGAAGCGTTTTCTTCCTGGTGGAACAACAACTTGACCAAATTGGTACTGCATAAAGCATGGCTGATCTGAAAATTTGTTTATAAATTAACAACTTGTTTTTTAGACAGAGCTTAGAATTTCTGTTTATAAGAGGATATAAACATTTAATATATTTATTACGCTTTGCCTGGATTCCTTCAATGTGATCCTTGAAAGTGAGTTTTTTGTCATACGTTAAACCTAAGTATTTAGCTTGATCAGACCATGTCAATTCCAAGCCATTCAATTTGAGAATGTGATTATTGTTTGGTTTAAGAAAAGAAGCTCTTGGCTTATGAGGAAAGATAATTAATTGCGTTTTTGCTGCATTTGGTTTAATTTTCCATTTTGATAGATAATCATTGAAAATATTTAAACTTCTTTGTAGGCGACTGCAGATCACTCTTAGATTTCTACCTGTGGCTAACAGACTTGTGTCGTCACAGAATAACGATTCCCTACATCCAACGGGTAGATTTGGAAGATCAGAAGTGAAAATATTATACAAGATTGGAGCTACGCTCGAACCCTGCGGAACACCGGCTCGTGCGGGTAGCAATTCAGATTTACAATTCTGATAGCTAACCTGAAGAGTACGATCAGTTAAATAATTTTGAATCATTTTGATCAAATAAATAGGAAACTGGAAATCAGACATTTTTGCTATTAAACCTTTGTGCCAAACACTGTCGAATGCTTTTTCTATGTCTAGAAGAGTAACTCCAGTGGATAACCCAGAAGATTTATTTGCTTTTATCATGTTCGTTACTCTGACAAGTTGATGAGTAGTTGAATGTTCATGACGAAATCCAAACTGTTCTGGTAAAAAATTGAATTCTCATTTATATGAGACATCATTCTCAACAAGATAATTTTTTCAAAAAGTTTACTGATAGAAGAAAGTAAGCTAATTGGTCGATAACTTGATGTTTCTGCTGGATTTTTATCAGGTTTCAGGATAGGAATTACTTTAGCGTTTTTCCATCTTTTTGGTAAAAACACTTGTTGAAAATTTTAACCAGGAGTCTCAAGGCAACATCGGGAAGATTTTTAATAAGAATATTAAAAATTCCATCATTACCAGGAGCCTTCATGTTTTTGAGTTTCCTAATAATTGATTTAATTTCGTCAATATTCGTCTCAATAATGTTATCGTGTGATAACACTTGGGTTGAAATATGCTCATATTTCAGTGAGACTTCATTTTCAATAGGACTCACAACGTTCAAATTAAAATTGTGTACACTCTCAATCTGCTGAGCAAGTTTTTGAGCTTTTTCGCCATTTGTAAGAAGTATTTGATTTCCTTCCTTGAGAGCAGGAATTGGTTTCTGAGGTTTTTTAAGAACCTTAGAAAGTTTCCAGAAAGGTTTAGAATATGGTTTAATTTGTTCAACTTCTTTAGCGAAATTTTCATTTCGCAAAAGAGTAAATCTATGTTTAATTTCTTTTTGTAAATCCTTAACCATGTTTTTCATAGCAGGATCACGAGAACGTTGAAATTGTCGTCGACGAACATTCTTCAACCGAATGAGCAGTTGAAGATTGTCATCGATGATAGGAGAATTTAATTTAGTTTGAGCTTTGGGAACTGAAAGATTTCTAGCTTCGATAATGTAATGATTCAAATTATCAATTGCTGTGTCGATGTCCGCAGAATTTTCTAAAATAGTTTCATGATCCACATGATTTTCAATGTGAGATCTGTAATCCAACCAATTAGCTCTTTGATAGCTAAATATAGAACTAATTGGATTAATTATAGCTTCGTTGGAAAGTCTGAATGTTACAGGAAGATGATCTGAGTCAAAGTCAGCATGTGTAATCGGTTCACTACAAACGTGGCTTTGATCCGTTAGAACCAGATCAGTTGTAGACGGGTTTTTCACGGAAGAGAAACAAGTAGGATTACTGGGATGAAGAACTGTGAAGTAACCAGCTGAGAGTTGATTATGAAGTATTTTACCATTACTGTTATTTTGCCTACAATTCCACTGGACATGCTTAGCATTTAAGTCCCCTATTACGAAAAATTTCGATCGATATATTGTGAGTTTTTGCAAATCGCCTTTAAAGAAATTTAATTGTTCGCCGGTGCATTGGAATGGCAAATATGCTCCAGCGATGAAATATATTCCATGAATGGTTTCAACTTCGATTCCCAAGCTTTCAATAACTTTAGTATTGAAAGAAGGTAAAATTCGATGTTTAATTTGCCGTTGGACAAAAATGGCAACTCCACCACCCATTCCAGTAAACCTGTCAAATCGATGAACCACATAATGTGGGTTACTTTTCAATTTGACTTTTGGTTTAAGAAAAGTTTCTGTCACAATGGCAATATGGATTTTGTGAACTTTGAGAAAATTATAAAATTCATCTTCACTCGATTTCAAAGATCGAGCATTCCAATTTAAAATATTCAAATAATTATTCAACATCACTGTTAAATTTTAAATTCATTATAATATTATTTGCAAATTTCCATCCGATTTGAAATGCTTCAAAAAGTGATGAAGTCGAATTCATTTGGATGATCATTTGAAAAAGTTGATCTTGTAGGTAGATCATTTTATTTTCAGTTATATCGCCTAAATCGACTTCATTTAAAGAAGCGAATGGTATTGAAGGAATATTTGTAGGTAGACTGCCATTAGAAGAAGATGATTTGGCCGGTCTACCTATCAATAAATTGTTTTCGTTAGAAGATGGACTGCAAGGCGGTCCTGTGTTTTGATTATTTACATTAGAAGAAATAGGTGGTAGATTTCTACCTAATATACCAGCATAACTGACATTAGAAGAAGATGATGACGAGGTCGATCTACCTGTCAATAAATTGTTTTCGTTAGAAGACGAATTGGCAGGCGTACCTGTTTTTTGTTTTAAATTCGAAGAAATAGGTGCCTTAGAAGAATGAGGCGTGGCATTTGTAACGGTTTTTTGATTTTCAGGTATGTTCTGTAAATTTAAGGTCGTTGATTTGACTTGTTGTCTAAGCGAACGAGTGTTTAAAATTTTTTCCCTGACAGGACATTTCAAATAATTGGATTTATGATTTCCATTGCAATTTGAACATGAAAATTTATCAGTGGTTTCATTCATTGGACAAACGTCTTTCGAATGCGATTTACCACAATTCAAACACCGTATATCCATATGACAATTTTTGGTTCCATGACCGAAGCCTTGGCAACGACGACATTGCGTTAAGTTTGCAATACGATTATGCCGTTTATAATGTTCCCAATGAATTTTAATGTGGGAAATGAAACGTACTTTTTCTAAAGTTTTCGAATTGTTTACATCACTTCGATTGAAGTGTATTAGGTAAAGTTCATGGGAAATTCCAGAGCGTGGTTTAGAAGTACCATTCGCTCTTTTTTCATAAGTATTACTTGGGAAGGGGCAGAACCAAGCCATTCTTTTATTTCATCAATACTTTGATCATTTGATAAGCCTTTCAAGACAGCCTTGAAGGGTCTGTCTGATTTTATATCATATGTTGTTTCTTCCCAGAACGACAAGCGTCCATTTTGGGAATTTTTGAAGAATTTTCTTCTATGTCTCTACAATCGGATTCAGGAAGAATCTCGTAAATATTGTTAGACGGCATAGGATCAACGGAAGGGAAATCCGTCCATTGTCTTTTATTTTTACATTCAGATTCTATAAGATCGTGAATGTTATTAGAAAAATGTTGAATAACGGATTGTGATTTATTCCGTATTGAATTATTTCTAGCCTTTGGCTTGTTGCCTTTCCGATGGGACGCAGGCATTTTTGAAATGAATGGAATTTTGAATAATAGTTCTTTGAATAGCTAGCCTTTAAAAAGGCTGATTAATTTCTTAGTCACTCTAATATCACTCTTTGTATCACTTAGTCACTCTAATGTCACTCTTTGTATCACTTAGTCACTCTAATATCACTCTTTGTATAGCCTTGGCTGACTAATTGTTAGTCTTTAAAAAGACTGTTAGTGATTCAGGTAGCCTTGAAAAAGACTGAAGCCCTGAATCAATGAAACTCTAGGTAACCAGAAAAAATTTCCAGGAGCCAAGAGCTATATGCGTGCGGTGCGAACGACTGTTCAACACCGACTGATCATTTATTACTTAATTGTGTCGTGAATACGACTTACTTTACTATGGGGTGCCTTTTCAAAATTAGCCATATGGAAGAATGGGCAGAACTTAATCGTGAATATCTCGACTTGTATTAATGGTAGCAACATAATTCTTTCACCATTTCATCAAAAATATGATTAGGAATTTAGGATAATATTTTGAACAATGTGAGATAACCACAAACAACTCAAAAATTAAGTTTTCTCAAAATTTGAAAATAATGCGGAAAACTCTTTACTTTCGCTTGGATTTTTGGCGCAAGGACGACGATTTTGAGGTAGTCAAGCACATATCTTCAACTGAATGCGTATAAAAGGGAAACCGTGGTCGAAAATCGATCATTTCTTTTCGTGCGTTCGGTGGAAGCAGACGTCGTGGGAGTTGAACCTTCAACCAGCAGCGACGGAGAGTGCCTTTTGCGTGGTTAAAACCTCAAACGCTCAGGTCGCAACTCTCATTCGCTTGCTGGCCATCAAGGCGAGGAGACTGCCATCGCGAGAGTTAAACCATCAACCAGCAGCGACGGAGAGTGCATCTTTTGCGTGGTTAAAACCTCAAACGCTCAGGTAGCAACTATAATTCGCTTGCTGGCCATCAAGACGAGAAGACTGCCATCGCGAGAGTTAAACCATCAACCAGCAGCGACGGAGAGTGCACCTTTTGCGTGGTTAAAACCTCAAACGCTCAGGTAGCAACTCTCATTTGCTTTTCGGTAGTCGTAACGAGAAGTTCAAATTTCAGATATTAGTTCCGCAATATAGGTTTAGTATTCAGAGCCTGCGTGCTGAAACTGTATTCCGGAACTAATTTCAGTTTCAAAATTGCAGTTCTAGAATTCAAACTGGATTCTGAGTCTGTTATTGGTTCTAAATTTAGTTCTTGAACTCAGGGTCCAGTTCTTTATTCCAGACTTCTTCTATTCGGTTCTTTTTAGAACCATAATAATACTCGTAAAAAATTATGCGGAAATTTACTTTACTGTATACAACCCATTCTGGTAGTCATGGCGGTCTTCAAGTTTCAGAGTGGGTTTAGAATTCAGAGTCTGCGTGCTGAACTAACTCAACTCGTCACTTTTCATCACGAACGCTTTCATAAAAAGTTCTTTTCAGAGCCATCATTTTGTATTATAATGAACTATACTGCTTATTTCATAATATTTAATTGCGTTTCAGAATGTTTAATGTAACTAATATGTAATTTAGTCTAGGCGCATCGTTTAAATTTCTAGTAATGAAAGAGGGGAAAGTTGCACAATTCAAACAATCGAGCAACTACCAATTCGAATTCGGAAGCATAAATAAAGCGTGTCATATTCGTATTCACGACATCAAGTTATGTCTCTGACATTACACACCCGTACTTTTTATAACTGAACTGGCTGAACTCTCGAACCGAACTGACTAGCCTGTGTTACCTGACTACCTAGCCCTAAACTGTTGTATCAGCGGTTATTCTGTCCGAACATGGCAAAGTCGTCGATGCGGTATGGTGGTTTCGGTTGATGCAATTACTAATGATTCTTGAATGATGCAACCACGATGGTCACGGCCATATGTTATTCGGGATCGTCTATACCTATATATCAAAACATTTTGGGCCCAAACTATCAACGGTCATTCCAGTTTGAAAATGTATACAACTATCGGTACTGTTATATCCGATCTTACGCTGGTAGGGTGGTGATATTTACTACTCAAGGTAAGTCGGTAAGGGTGAAGGTAAGTCGGTTTCTATGTATGCGCCATTTTTTCTGCTCCAGTTTTCTGGTAACATAACGAAAAAGGTGAGTGGGTAATGTCAGAGACATAACTGGATGTCGTGAATACGAAAACAACTGACATGTTCCTTAACACTTCGAAATATCAATTAGTTGATCAATTGTATGAATTATGTAAGCATTCCCCTTTTTCACTACTACAATTTGAAACGTTGCACCTAAACTAAAGTACAGATAATTTACATTAAACATTCTGAAACACAAATATTATGAAATAACCAGCATAGTTCATTATAACAAAATAATGATGGCTCTTAAAAGAACCTTTTATGAAGGCGTTCGTGTTGGAGAGCGATGAGTTGAATTCGAATTCAAATGGATGCCGCTGACTTCCGTCATCTATTTCCACGCTGACCTGTTGTCCGTGGGTACGAAACCGATATGGTTGGTGTAGATGTAGCGTTCACATATATTGCTTCCGCCGTTTTCCGATAGGGGTTGTACCGGCTGAGGCTGGTCAAAATACATAGATGATAATGTCTTTAAAGTGAGTGTGTACAGTGCCTAACGAATAGTCATCGCCGTTTCAGTGATAGTTGTTCTTGTTTTCGTATTATTCACGCTCGAAAATGTCTGTTTATGTGCCCAATTCTCGCCATTTGCGGGAAGTTTTACTTTTCTGTTACAATTCGAAAAAACCACCAATCCACCTAGTGGTGTAATGATGCCTTTCTCATATTACTCATTACATCATAAATATAATCGTGAAATTCGCAAAAAACAACTGTTTATTGAATAGAAATAGGAAAATTTTTCGGACCTAATCTCACAAACTCTATAAATCCTGTTTAACCTGTAGTTCCGGAACCGAAAGTAGTATCCACAACAAATTAAGGAATTCCGTATGAAACTGTTAGACTTTTCTTTTGATCCTATAAGTTTGTGAAAATCGATTTGGCCATCTCCAAGAAAAGTGAGTGAGATCCTTTTTGCAGTTTTTAATCACTATTTACAATTCTTCCGAAACCGGATTCAGATAAACGGAATAGCCGAAGTTGGTTCGTTTGCAACCAACAATTATGACCTACAAATTGGAACAGTTTTGAACGTAGTTAAACCTATACTTACTATCTCATGCTCTATTTCGATAAAACCAATTAAACGAAATCTAACAAATGGAATGAACCTGCGTTTTTGTTACTTCTGCATATGTAAGTCAAGCTAAACAACATGAATCAGCAGCATAAAACATGTAGTAGGATTGTTATAATAATAATAATAATAATAATAATAATAATAATAATAATAATAATAATAATAATAATAATAATAATAATAATAATAATAATAATAATAATAATAATAATAATAATAATAATAATAATAATAATAATAATAATAATAATAATAATAATAATAATAATAATAATAATAATAATAATAATAATAATAATAATAATAATAATAATAATAATAATAATAATAATAATAATAATAATAATAATAATAATAATAATAATAATAATAATAATAATAATAATAATAATAATAATAATAATAATAATAATAATAATAATAATAATAATAATAATAATAATAATAATAATAATAATAATAATAATAATAATAATAATAATAATAATAATAATAATAATAATAATAATAATAATAATAATAATAATAATAATAATAATAATAATAATAATAATAATAATAATAATAATAATAATAATAATAATAATAATAATAATAATAATAATAATAATAATAATAATAATAATAATAATAATAATAATAATAATAATAATAATAATAATAATAATAATAATAATAATAATAATAATAATAATAATAATAATAATAATAATAATAATAATAATAATAATAATAATAATAATAATAATAATAATAATAATAATAATAATAATAATAATAATAATAATAATAATAATAATAATAATAATAATAATAATAATAATAATAATAATAATAATAATAATAATAATAATAATAATAATAATAATAATAATAATAATAATAATAATAATAATAATAATAATAATAATAATAATAATAATAATAATAATAATAATAATAATAATAATAATAATAATAATAATAATAATAATAATAATAATAATAATAATAATAATAATAATAATAATAATAATAATAATAATAATAATAATAATAATAATAATAATAATAATAATAATAATAATAATAATAATAATAATAATAATAATAATAATAATAATAATAATAATAATAATAATAATAATAATAATAATAATAATAATAATAATAATAATAATAATAATAATAATAATAATAATAATAATAATAATAATAATAATAATAATAATAATAATAATAATAATAATAATAATAATAATAATAATAATAATAATAATAATAATAATAATAATAATAATAATAATAATAATAATAATAATAATAATAATAATAATAATAATAATAATAATAATAATAATAATAATAATAATAATAATAATAATAATAATAATAATAATAATAATAATAATAATAATAATAATAATAATAATAATAATAATAATAATAATAATAATAATAATAATAATAATAATAATAATAATAATAATAATAATAATAATAATAATAATAATAATAATAATAATAATAATAATAATAATAATAATAATAATAATAATAATAATAATAATAATAATAATAATAATAATAATAATAATAATAATAATAATAATAATAATAATAATAATAATAATAATAATAATAATAATAATAATAATAATAATAATAATAATAATAATAATAATAATAATAATAATAATAATAATAATAATAATAATAATAATAATAATAATAATAATAATAATAATAATAATAATAATAATAATAATAATAATAATAATAATAATAATAATAATAATAATAATAATAATAATAATAATAATAATAATAATAATAATAATAATAATAATAATAATAATAATAATAATAATAATAATAATAATTATTATTATTATTATTATTATTATTATTATTATTATTATTATTATTATTATTATTATTATTATTATTGACATCACTACACAACGTGTACGAAATAGAACAAAGCACGCCTTGTTCGTTTTGTGTTTTCTTCTTCTTTCGGTGTTGTACATATTGTCAATCTATATGGCGATTTGAAAACTTTGACGCTCATCACCCTGTAACTGCGGAACCGGAAGTCGGATTCGGATGAAATTTCACAGTAGCTTTAAAGACAGTATGAGCTTTAATTCAAAACAAGATTTGTGAAAATCGGTTCAAACATCGCAAAGAAATCGAAGTGAATTTAGTTTTAGGAGTTTTTCTTCTCCACTTTCGGTGCTTTCGTAACAGGAAAAGAGGGAACCAGTAGTGCCGAATTAAGTTTTCATGCCCACAAACTAACATGCTCTGCAAACTAGAAGAATTTCTCAGACAGTTTTATGGGATTGTACCTGTTTTTAACCATCGTTCATGGAAAGATACTAATAAAATTGGTAATTTTCCACTTATCACGCTTTAGTTCCCGAACCGGAAGTCAGATCCAGATAAAAGTTTTAGGATATTATAAGACCTTTCATTTGAATCTCAGTTTGCGAAAATCGATTGAGTAGTTCCAGAGATAATTGAGTGTAAACTTTTTCTAAAATTTTCACATATTACCATATAACTCCGGTACCGGAAGTCACATTCAAATGAAATTCAATAGCAAGCTATGGGACCCTAATACCTTCTATTTGAATCTTAGTTGGTGAAAATCGGTTCAGTCATCTCTGAAAAAAGTGAGTGCATATTTTTTTCATTTTTTTGGTACATATCATCCTATAACTCCGGAACCGGAAGCCGGATCGGAATGAAATTCAATAGCAGGCTATGGGACCATAAGACCTTTCATTTGAATCTTTGTTTGTGAAAATCGGTTTAGCCATCTCTGAGAAAAGTGAGTGCATATTTTTGTTACATACACACACATACACATACACACACACACGCGGACGGACACACACACAGACATTTGCTCAGTTCGTCGAGCTGAGTCGAATGGTATATGACATTCGGCCCTCCGGGCCTCGGTTAAAAAGTCGATTTTTACAGTGATTGCATAGCCTTTCTATATGAGAAAGGCAAAAATGCAGCTGAAGCGCATCGAATGCTCTCAGAAACTTTCGGTGATGCTGCTCTGAGTAAGAGAACGTGTCGGGAGTGGTTTCAACGTTTTAAAAATGGTAATTTCGATGTCGAAGACAAACATGGTGGTGGAAGAGAAAAACCTTCAAAGATGAACAACTAGAAGCATTGCTTGATGAAGATTTGTGCCAAACCCAAGAAAAGCTTGCCGAATCGTTGGGAGTGAGTCAGCAAGCCATTTCAAAACGTCTCAAGGGCCTGGGTATGATTCAGAAAGAAGGAAACTGGGTGCCGTAAGAGTTGAAACCGAGGGACATCGAGCGCCGTCTATTTGTATGTGAGCAACTGCTTCAAAGACAAAATCGACAGGGGTTTTTACATCGAGTCGAAACCGGTGGTTCGATACGATAATCCTAAACATAGAAAATCATGGGGAAAGCCCGGGCATGCTACTTCGTCGAAGGCAAAACCGAATATTCACGGCGCTAAGGTGTTGATTTGTATTTTGGTGGGATCAGCTCAGTGTGATTTACTGCGAGCTCTTAAAACCGAGTGAAACCATCACAGGAGATCGCTACCGAACGCAATTGATGCGCCTTAGTCAAAAAGTACAGGTGTGTAATGTCCGAGACATAACTGGATGTCGTGAATACGAATAAAACTGACACTCTTACTTTATACTTCCGAATATAAATTAGTTGATCGATAGTGTGAATTGTGCAAGTTTTGCCCTTTTACACTACTAGAATTTGAAACGATACACCTAAACTACAGTACAGATTCGTCGTTTAACACTCAAACGGTCGGGTAGGGATTTTCAACGAATTTATTTTTTCAAAAAATCATAACTCTTGATACTGTTGATCAATTTCGATGCGTCCAGTGTAAAAAAAAACAGATTTTCTTCTAGTCCATGCTGACTCATACGAAACCGCAGTGGTCCAAAAACACCGGAGTTATTCCATATCGCGTTGTGGTATGTCTGTTCTGCCGTTAGAAGTTTTTGATACATAAAATTTTATATCCAAATGCTCCACCTGACGATTGAAGTCCAAATGAAAGCACGACCTAAGCGTTTGAGGCTTTATACCACGCAAAATGGTTTCTTTCATTGCCAACTGCTCCACTGGACGACTGAAATCTAAATGAGAGTTGCGACCTGAGCGCTTGAGGTTTTTAACCATGCAGAAAGTGCATTCTCCGGAGCTGCTGGTTGATTAAATCATTCCCACGACGTCTGCTTCCATCCAACGCACAAGAAGAAATGAACGATTTTCGACCACGGTTTCCCTTTTATACGCAGTCAGTTGAAGATATGTGCCTGACTACCTCAAAATCGTCGTCCTTGCGCGAAAAACCCAATCGAAGTAAAGAGTTTTCCGCGTTGTTTTCAAATTTTGAGAAAACTTAATTTTTGAGTTGTTTATGGTTATCTCCCTCTGTTGAAAATATTATCCTAAATTCCTGATCATATTTTTGATGAAATAGTGAAAAAAATAGTATTCCCCAGATGTCGCCCCTTCTAACTTCCACCTATTCCGTTCGATGGCACACGGCCTGTCTGCAGCTTATTCTTCAGAGCATTAATGACACGACCTTTGTAAAGAATGGCAGTATCATCATCTAATTGAGACAGAACACCACCACCCGGAAGAGGTGGGATGTCTGATGTAAAAATGTTCTATAGGATGGGACCTAGAATACTTCCTTAGGGTACAAATCGAGCTACTAAAACACGGTGGTAATGCACTAGTGAAAGCACTGCACTGGGTCGTTACCAAGATCTGGGAGAACGAGATTTTACCTGAGGAATGGATGGAAGGAATCGTGTGTCCCATCTACAAAAAGGCGATAAGCTGGATTGCTGCAATTACCGCGCGATAACTCTGCTGAACGCCGCCTACAAGGTACTCTCCTAAATCTTATGCCGTCGACTTTCACTGATTGCAAACGAATTCGTGTTACAATATCAGGCAGGATTTATGGGCGAACGCGCTACCACGGACCAAGTGTTCGCCATCCGCCAGGTGTTGCAAAAGTGCCGCGAATACAATGTGCCCACACATCACTTATTCATCGATTTCAAATCAGCCTATGACACAATCGATCGAGAAAAGCTATGGAAAATCATGCACGACTACGGATTCCCGGACAAACTGATACGATTGGTCAAGGCTACGATGGATCGAGTGATGTGCGTTGTTCGAGTATTGGGGATAAACTCGAGTCCCTTCGAAACTCGCAGAGGGCTACGGCAAGGTGATGGCCTTTCGTGTCTGCTATTCAACATTGCTTTGGAGGGTGTGATAAGAAGAGCGAGTGGCACGATTTTCAGAAAGTCCGTCCAGCTACTTAGCTTCGCTGATGATATTGATATTATAGCACGTAACTGTGAGAAGATGGTAGATACGTACATCGGACTAAAAGCTGAGGCCAAGCGGATCGGACTGGACATCAATGTGTCAAAGACAAAGTACATGAAAGGCAGGGGCTCGAGAGAAGATAACGTCAGCCACCCATTTCGAGTTCTGATAGGTGGTGATGAAATCGAAATCGTTGACGAGTTCGTGTACTTGGGCTCACTGGTGACTGCCGATAATGACACCAGCAGAGAAATTCAGTGACGCATTTTGTCAGGAAATCGTGCTTACTTTGGACTGCGCAGGACGCTTCGATCGAGCAAAACTCGCCGTCGTACGAAGTTAACTATCTACAAAACGCTGATAACCGGTCTTCCTCTACGGGCACGAGTCCTGGACAATGCTTGCGGAGGAACAACGCGCATTAGGTGTTTTTGAACGGAAGGTGTTGCGAACCATCTTCGGCGGAGTGCGGATGGAAGACGGTACGTGGAGAAGGCGAATGAACCATGAACTGCACCAGTTGCTGGGAGGACCAACCCTCGTCCAAACGGCCAAGGTCGGGCGGTTACGGTGGGCCAGACATGTTGTTAGAATGTCGGAGAACAACCTGGTTAAAATGATTCTCAATAATGATCCGACCGGTATAAGAAGAAGAGGCGCGCAGCGGGCAAGATGGATCGATCAAACTGAGGACGACCTGTGGACCCTTCGCAGCTACCGAGGCTGGCGGCGAACAGCCATGAACCGAGTTGAGTGGAGACGCCTTCTGTATACAGTAGAGACCCGCGTGGTCTACGACTGAAAGAGTAAGAGTAAGTATGTAAACAAATCACCGTTAGCTGCCTAAAGATGTTTCAGGTAATTTTGTGAGACTATGCCATGTTCGTAAAAAACCTAATTACGATTAACAATAACAAAAATTTGATTTTATTTATTGTTACGTCACAAATGATTTTATTTATTGTTACGTCACAAATGAGCTCGGCAGATTCGTTGACAGTTCAGTAGAACTGTTTTCGTTTACTTTGTCTTATGGATAAAAACAGTCCTACTGAATTGTCAAACAATTTAAGTTTTCAGTGGCGGTAAAAAAAAGTAATTCAAAACGCTACTGATTTTCCCATTTTGAAGGCGACAGATTTAATATATTTATCTTAAAAAATAAATCGAACAATTCGACGTGAACATTTCAAAAGGGCCTTAAAACAATTGATAGATTCTCTTTGTTTACTTTCTCTTTCGATTATACCTGCGTTATTACGCAATTGTTCGTTACATGTATGATACTATTACAAAGCTGGAGATATTTTCTTTCATTCTATATGCAAATTTGGTAAGTGAACGTGAAAATTTAGGTGTCTCACGTCTGTTCTAGTTAGCAGTTTACTTTGAAGTGAAGTCTTTTTTATTTCACCGACTTCTTCTAACACTGTATCGATATAATGTTCGAAAGCAACGTTTGTTTACATATTAGGTTTCGAAGTACATGATGTACTTAAAAAGGTGGACACTTCAGTCGCCGCCCTTTTAAAATTATTTACATTTCAGTGAAAACTGAGAATAATAAATTTTTTTTATACAAAGGTTTATACAAGTAAAGTTCAAAAATAGAATTCACGTTTAAATATCTCGCAGGATATTAATATCATTATTCATATACATATATATAATCTGGATCCACGTTTCGATGGCGGATTCTTTTCGAACGCCTTAGACACACTTCCGGCAAGTTTGCCGTGATCGCGTTCCGTTTTCTGTTCCAGGCCTTTGCCTGAACCTCAGGGAATCCCCTGAATGGTTCTTCGTCAGAGCTGTATCCAGTTTGCGTTGTCTCGTCTCCTGTGTCGTCTTGAGTGCCGGGCATGACCCACACGTTTGACCTCGGCTGTGAATCGTCCTGGCACCAACTTTTAAGCTGTGCGCGGTGCGCCATTGTTTTGACGTTTCCAATTGCTATCTGGAATGTATTAATAGATAATCGTTTTAAGAATATAGCTTTTATCCATTTGTTAGGTAAGTTTCGGTTATGGTTTTTGTACCATATTAAATCTCCCTCGGTCAGATCATTCAACCAATCATTTGATTGTTTGTAATGTTTTAACGAATCATCTTTGTTTACTTCATCATTAGGGATGTTTGGTACTAACAAATGTCATTTATAAGACTTTTTTGGAATTAATAAATCCAAGATTGTCTTAGGCTTAAAACAGAAAACTCTTTCACTTGGAAATTTCCCGTGACTCGTCACAATATTATTTCTATAATTCATCAGAAATAAATTAATCTGATCCTCCAACTCAACTTCAACCAATTCTGGTTCTAATAAAAACTTTTTCAGTACATCTTTTGTTGTCCTTACTAGCCTTTCGGCTTGTCCATTACTAGATGGATTATAAGGAGGACTCTTTAGAACCTTTATTCCCTGTTTTTCAAGAAAGGTCGTAAAAGAGTATGAGTTGAATGGTGGACCCCCGTCCGACACTAAAACGTCAGGTAAACCAAATCTAGCAAAATAAGCTACCAATTTCTTTATTACTTTTGCACAATCCGTCCCTTTCCTCATCCATTCAATTTCTAACCACTTTGAATAAGAATCTACAATTAATAAAAATGTGTGTTGAGAAAAATGGAAGAAGTCTATATGGATTCGACTGAAGGGTCTTGTAGTTGGTGTCCAATTAGACAAAATCTTTGTTTTTGGAACCACCCTCATGCTACCGCATACCTCACAAGTAGCAACATACTGTTCAATATCTTTATTTATCCCGAGCCAATAAACCTGTCTTCTTGCCAATTGTTTCATCTTAACTACTCCTGCGTGATTGGCGTGCAAAAGCCTAAGAATACCGCTTTGCATTTGCTGTGGAATAACCACTCTGTCTCGATACAATGTGCATCCGTCTATAATTTCCAAATCATTATGATTGGCGAAAACGTCCATAAAGCGTTTGTCTAACTTTTGCGGCCATCCTTCACGCAGAAACTTCATTATCTGTTGTAAAAACAGGTCGTCATTTGTCCCTTTGGCAATCATGACAAAATCGATTGGGAAATCGTTATTAAAGTTTATACTTTTTACAAATTCTTTATCAAGTTCATTAGGGACTTCCTGCTCCAATGGGAACCGCGAACAAAAATACGCATTGCCCATTTGGGAAGAAGGTCTGTAACGAATTTCGAAGTTATAAATTGAAAGTTCCAGTATGTATCTTTGCAGCCTCGTAACAAATATAGAATTCTTGCCCTCTTTACCGTAAATCCCTATTAATGGCTTATGATCTGTATAAACTACGAACCTTTGTCCGTACAAATATTTGTGGAATTTTTTTATTGTGCAAACTAGTGCCAAAGCCTAAAAAAGAAGAATTAGGTATCTTTTCTGCGCGTCATTTAACGTAAAAGATGTAAAACTTATAGGTTTTTCTTGCCCATCTACTAGGTGTGCAATAACACCACCCAGACCATAGCCTGATGCATCTGTAACTAGTATTATTTCTTTCTTTGGGTCATAAAATTCTAAAATATTGGCAGAAATTAATGTTTGCTTACTGTCTTCAAAGGCTTTTTGACAATTGTCATCCCAAATAAACTTTACATTCTTTTTTAATAAATTATACAAATAAAATAGTTTGGAAGGCATATAAGTTTATCAATCCCAAATGGGATTTTAGTTCATTTACGTTTTGAGGCACCTTCGCTTTCTGAATTGTAGAAAGTTTATCAGGACTAGGCAATAAATCATTTCGCCCAATAATGTGCCCAAGATAGTTTAATTCAGAAACAAAAAAATTACATTTCTCTAGATTCACCTTAATGTTTGCATTTGCAAGCCTTTCCAATACTAAAAACAATTTATAGCGAGAATCGTCCAGGTCTTTACCTGCTATTAAAACATCATCAAAATAAACGAAAACACCTTCAATTCCGCCCAAAATCTGTTCCATTATTTGCTGGAAAATCGCAGCACTTGAAGAGGCCCCTTGTGGCAGACGGTTATATGTGTATAGACCTTTAATTGTGTTGATGACCATATATTTTTTTTGATCTTTCAGTTAAGGCAACTTGAGTATATGCTCCCTGAAGATCAAGAGAGCAAAATACTCTGCTATTTGCCAATTTAGCAAATAAATCACTCGCCACAGGCAAAGGGTAAGTATTTGGTATTAATGCTTTATTTATCGACACTTTACAGTCTATAACTAGTCTTATTTGACCATACTTTTTAATTACCACAATAACTGGCGAAGCCCACTCACTGGTCTTTACCGGAGCTATCACATTTTCTTTTTCTAATTTCTCTAGGTATAATAAAACATCATCTCATAGCCTGAAGGGAACATCATAGGCTTTTTTGAAAATTGGCGCATCATTTTTTAAAACTATATCCGCCTCAAACCCTTTGATGGGTGTGGAGAAATCTTTTTTGAAAACGGCAGAAAACTTATCTTTGATTTTTTTTACTATATAACCATTTGACTCATACGTTTTATATACTTGCTCATCTGTTGTAACATTTGAAAACCATTGCCTCCACTTAGGATAAAAATATCCAACCAATTTCTACCAAACAAGGGCGTAAATTTGAAATCTGTATCTAAAACAAATAGTTTCAAATTAATTTCAAACCCATTAAGTTTAACCAAAACTTTTGTTTCCCCCTCAATTTTGAGTTTTGAACCATTTACTACAAGTAAATTTTTGTTGCATTTGCTTAATTGTTTTTTGAATAAATAAAAATATTGGCTTTTGCCCATAATAGAAACAGTAGAACCGCAGTCAATTTCCGTATTGATCAGTTGATCATCTAACCAAACATTAATCAAACAAGGTTCACTTACATTACTCATTGACGCAACACACATACACTGTAATTCACCTGCATTCCAATCGTCGTCACTGTCATCGTCAGTTAAAGTGGTCGTCATCCTACCCATCAAGGTGTTCGGCTGCTTCTCCGCACTCGTACCAGGTTTCGCTACATCCACAAACTTTACCGCATCTCTTTTCATATTTTTCAATCTAAAACATTTCTTTTTTATGTGTCCTTTTATCCCACAAAAGTCACAGACTACATTCGAAAAATCAGGTCTGCGTCTATCATTGTTGTAACGGTTTTTTTTTCATAAATACGTTTATTTCTTAAGGCAGTTTACATAAGTTTACTTTTACATAATATTCTTATCCTAATTTAATTCTAACATAGTCACAACGTTTTGAATTTATTAAAACATAGCTTAAATATCATCTTAGGTAACTCGTCATTAATTATGAAATCTACTCGAAAATATTATTTGAACCAAACGATTACCTTCTATAAATTATAAAATAAGCTGTTATTTTCAGACATTTTGTTGATAATTTCATAAACTGTTTCGAGTTTGTTTGTATCATTACATAATTTTTATTCTAATTTAGCTATTGGTTGAACTCATGGACGCAGCTGGGATCAGAACTAAGTCTTAAAAGGGGCCTTTATTAAATTGAAACTCCAATTTTCTTTATGAAATGATAAATAAGTTTCATGTATGAAAGGTCACGATAAGCAAGAATGTCTCGAACTGGGATATTGGATAGTCTACCTTGTTTACGCAAAGAATTTATTAGTTGAGATCTGACATCACGATACTCCACGCATGTCCAAACGACATGATCAATATCCCGATAACCTTCTCCGCAAGCACAATGATTAGTCTCGGAGAGCCCAATTCGAAGGAGATGTGCATCTAACGTGTAGTGATTGGACATGAGTCTGGACATCATACGAATGAAATCCCTACTCACATCCAGTCCCCTGAACCATGCCTTTGTCGATATTTTCGGAATAATTGAGTGCATCCACCGACCCAGATCATCTCTATCCCAAGAAGCTTGCCAGCTGGCAAGTGTTCTTTGGCGAGACGAGCTATAGAATTCGTTGAAAGCAATCGGTCGCTCATAAATTTCACCCTCAATAGCACCACGTTTGGCTAAAATATCGGCTCTTTCATTGCCAGGAATGGAGCAATGAGCCGGGACCCAGACTATAGTGATTAGATAATTATTGTTCAATATGTCGTTCAGGCACTGTTTTATTTTGCCCAGGAAAAACGGTTCAGTCTTGCCAGTCATGTTTGAGCGAATGGCTTCAATTGCACTCAGACTATCTGTGAAGAGGAAATAATGGTTTGGAGATAATGTGACGATTACACTCAAACTATAATGAACTGCTGCTAGCTCTGCTATATAAACAGATGCCGGTTCTTGAAGCCTAAATGATGCCGAAACATTATTGTTGAACATACCAAACCCTGTCGCTTCTTCAATTCGCAATCCGTCCGTGTAAAACATTTTCTCAGAGTCAATATGCCTGAACTTACTTGAAAATATTTTTGGGATTTCCGTCGAGCGTAGATGATCCGGGATTCCACGCACTTCACGCTGCATGGATGTATCGAAAAATAAAGTTGAGTCAAGGGCACTTAGGATGCTGACACGGATAGGAATATATCTTGAAGGGTTGATTTCCTGTGACATATGGTTAAAATATACTGTCATGAATTTTGTTTGAGATCGAAGCTCGACTAGTCGTTCGAAATTATTAATTACCATGGGATTCAGCACCTCACATCTTATTAGCAGGCGTGATGAAAGCTCCCAAAATCGAGCTTTTAATGGCAGAACTCCCGCCAGAACTTCAAGACTCATTGTATGTGTCGAATGCATGCAGCCTAAGGCAATTCGCAAACAACGGTACTGAATTCGCTCAAGTTTGATAATATGAGAGTTTGCAGTGGAACGAAAACAAACGCATCCATATTCCATCACTGAAAGTATCGTTGTTTGATACAATTTTATTAGATCTTGCGGATGAGCACCCCACCAAGATCCTGTTATTGTTCGAAGAAAATTTACTCTTTGTTGGCATTTCGTTATCAGATACCTAATGTGTCCTCCCCACTTGCATTTGGAATCGAACCACACCCCGAGGTATTTAAAAGTTAAAACCTGTTGGATCATTCTTCCCATCATATGGAGCTGAAGCTGCACGGGATCATGCTTTCTTGAAAAGACGACTAACTCTGTTTTCTCCGCAGAGAATTCGATACCAAGATGAACAGCCCAAACGGACAAGTTATCTAAGGTATCTTGCAATGGTTTATGCAGATCAATAGCTTTTGGTCCAGTAACTGAAACCACGCCATCATCTGCCAATTGTCTTAGTGTACATGGGGTTACAAGACAGCTGTCAATGTCATTCACGTAAAAATTATAAAGGAGCGGACTGAGGCATGAGCCTTGCGGTAGACCCATGTAGCTAATTCTGAATGTTGTCAAATGCATGCGTTTCTCTGACAAAAGGTTGTGCAAATAATTATTTATAACCGCTGGGAGTCCATGTTGGTGGAGGTTGTCTGAAAGAACATCAATGGAAACTGAATCAAATGCTCCTTTAATGTCTAAAAATACAGATGCCATCTGTTGCTTTTGAGCGAAGGCAATTTGGATGTCAGACGAAAGTAATGCAAGGCAATCATTCGTCCCTTTATTTCTACGGAAAGCAAACTGAGTATCTGACAACAAACCGTTCGTCTCGACCCAAGTGTCGAGACGTCGTAGAATAATTTTTTCGAACAATTTTCTGATGCAGGACAACATCGCAATGGGTCTATATGAGTTGTGATTGGAAGCTGGTTTCCCCGGATTTTGAATGGCGATAACTTTCACTTGTCTCCAGTCAGGTGGAACAATATTTTGCTCAAGAAACTTTTTGAACAATTCCAACAAACGTCTTTTCGCGAGGTCGGGCAGATTCTTCACCAAGTTGAATTTAATTCTGTCCAACCCAGGAGCGTTATTGTTACAAGACAAGAGTGCTATAGAAAATTCCATCATTGAAAATGGGTTATTAATAAAACCATTATTTGGAGGAGATTCCCGTATAATGCTCTGCGTAGGAACAGAATCTGGGCAAACTTTCCTAGCAAAGTCAAATATCCATCGGTTCGAGTATTCATCACTCTCATTGCCCACGTTACGATTCCTCATTCGTCTGGCCGTGTTCCAAAGAGTGCTCATTGAGGTTTCTCTTGACAAAATTTCTCCAATAGCTACATTTTTTGGCTCGAAGTATGCTCTTGTACTTGGTTTCTAAAACCATAAGTTTTTCAAAATTCTGAGGAGTTCCTCCTCCCCGTTTTAGAAACGTCTTGCAAGCATTTTGTTTTGCGAGTTTAGCCTCTGAGCACTCTTTGTCCCACCAGGGGTTGGGAGGCCTTCTGTTAGTCGTTGGCCCAGGCGTTTAGTTTGGGATTGTTCTGCTGCCTCCAGAATCGAACAAATGAGGAAGTCATATTCTTCAAGTGGAGGGAGCTCTTCCATTGAATTCAAAATACTAGAGATACTACTTCGGTATTTAATCCAGTCGATATTTTTTGTCAAACCATATGGAATACTAGCTGAAGTAGCAATGCAATTGCTATTGCTAATTGAGATGATGATTGGTAAATGATCGCTACCGTGTAAATCAGGCAATATTTTCCAGGTGCAATCTAGTTGAATTGATGTTGAGAAAAGAGATAGATCTAATGCACTTGGGCGTGCAGGAGGTCTTGGGATCCGTGTCATGCTACCCATATTTAATACCGTCATGCTAAAATTGTCACAAATGTTTTGTATTAAAGATGATCTGCTATCATTGTAAACGGAACCCCACATCATTCCGTGCGAATTTAAATCCCCCAGAATCAATCGTGGAGCAGGAAGGGCTTCAACCATTTCATTAAGCTGTCGCTGTCCAACTTGTGCTTTTGGAGGAATATAAACCGAAGCTATGCAAATATCTTTGCCTTTAATGTTTATTTGGCAAGCAACAACTTCTATACTAGAAGTTGAAGGGATGTTTAATCTATAAAAGGATTAGCATTTCTTAATTCCCAAAAGCACTCCACCATATGGAGAGTCTCTATCGAGACGTATAATGTTAAAATCATTAAAATTTAAAGCTATGTTTGAAGTAAGCCATGTTTCGCATAAAGCAAATACATCACATTTTTGACTATGCAATAAAATTTTAAATGAATCAAGTTTTGGCATGATGCTTCGACAATTCCACTGCAGGACAGTGATTGTATCATTTGCGGCGGGTGATAAATTATCCATCAAAAGATACAAAACCTGAGACAATTGGCCATTGAGCTGATAACTGCTTCAAAAAATTTCTAGCTATTGGAAGGAATGCCATTATGAGGGTCTTTAAGGGTTCAGATATATTGAATGCTGAGAAAATCCATTCAACAATTTCCGAAAACTTCAGTAATCCTGTTGGTGGCTGTGAAATAGAGCCCACAGGATTATTACCTTTTTCTGTGCTAGATCCTGGATTGGTTTGTGAATTTGACAAACCAGGAGGCACAGTCTTTGGTTTTGACTTTTTTTGTTTAACACGGGGATCTTTTTTTGAAGATGAAATTTTAGGTGTCTTTTTTGGTAATTTGGAAGAAGACTTCTTTCTCTTAACTGACCCTTGGGTAGTGATAAACGAATTACCTTCACTATTTTCGTCAGAGTCAGAGTCCTCTGGTTCCTCTAGATTTGAAAACCCGTTTTCGGTTTCCAAAGGGGGGACATCAATGACCGTTTTAAGCATTTCTCCATATGTGCGCTTAGACCGTGCTTTTAAAGAAAGCTTAATTTTGTCTTTGTGTACTTTAAATGCAGTGCATACTGAAATATCCTCATGAGGACTCCACAATAAATACATTTTTCAATTTCCTTGTTGCAATCATTATCTGTATGAGGCCCTTCACACTTAATACATTTTGGTTTATTACTACAGTAAGTAGCTGTGTGGCCGAATTTTTTGCAGTTCGTACAATTCATTACATTTGGAACAAAAAGCCGAACAGGGAGGCGAATTTTATCGACATAGACATGGGACGGCAACGCAGACCCGGCAAATGTCACTCGAAACGAGTCTGATGGGCGATAAACTTTTTTTCCCTCTTCATGAACTACTGAGTACAGTTGTTTGCACTCCAGTATTTTCACACCCTCAAGCATAGAGTTCTTGAAACGACCAACACCATGCTTGAGTAAATCATCTACCGAGAGACTCGCTTCGGTAACAACACCGTCAATTTCGACATCTTTGGAGGGTATGTAAACTTTATACTCTTTAATGAAATGTTCCGAAGAGACAATATCATTCGCGTGTTTCAAATTATTTACCACAACACGAATTTTATCGTTATTTACTTTTATGATCTCTTTGATTTAAGAGTATCGTGATGTCAAACCTTTAGAAATTTGTAAAATGTTTAATGGTTTTGATATACGTCTAAAAAAGACTATCCAAGGCCCAGAAGAGCTCTCCTGATATTTTTTCGTTCGTGGGGGTATCGGATTCATGCTAGGATTTACGTCCATGGATTCATCCATCACATTAAATTTTTTAATCAAACTTTAAATAAAAAATGGAACCAACACTACACAGTACTCAATCAAAAGGAAAAGAAAAAACTTCTACCTTGAAATTGTTGTCTATCTCCGTTGCACTGCCGTGTAGATTCTCGTTGCTCTAGATGTTCTTGTTGGATGCTGATTGTTGGATGTGATGCTACTGCTACCTGACATCCAGCACCACTCGATTTCCGATTTACTTTTGTCTTCGCCAGCTGTAACTAGCGCAGGTCACCGGTGTATACCTGCGTGTTGTTGTTGCTTCTGCACCGATATGCTTCTGCACCGAAGTGCCTTCGCACCGGTGTGCCTTTGCACTCTCCTGCTTCTGTGTGCCTTTGCACTCTTCTTCTTCGATGTGCCTTTGCACTCTCCTGCTCAGCACTTGTGGCTGTATATTGTGGCCTGGGTAGAACTTGGGAAACGCCCTTTGTTGTTTCCTTCACCAGCTTGGCCCAGCACTAGGGCTCTCTTATGCAGCAGCGTTGTGCTAGGGCACATAACCGTTTTCATTATTTTTACGTTTCGTCTTTGACTCATCAGTGCAGAGCAGTTCAAATTGAACTGCTTAGTGCTAAACTCGGCAGTTCAATTTGAACCGCTAAGCAGACGTAAAGTTTCTGCTACTTACAGAACACTTTTTGTTTTGCAACGAAGTGCAATGTCTTTTCTGACGTGCCGAACGAAAACGTGTTTTCGACTATTTCTGGCCGATGCAGGTATGGTCATTTAGGGGTTAGCCAAATTTTGTGCTAGGGCACATAACCGTTTTCATTATTTTTACGTTTCGTCTTTGACTCATCAGTGCAGAGCAGTTCAAATTGAACTGCTTAGTGCTAAACTCGGCAGTTCAATTTGAACCGCTAAGCAGACGTAAAGTGTCTGCTACTTACAGAATACTTTTTGTTTTGCAACGAAGTGCAATGTCTTTTCTGACGTGCCGAACGAAAACGTGTTTTCGACTATTTCTGGCCGATGCAGGTATGGTCATTTAGGGGTTAGCCAAATTTTGTGCTAGGGCACATAACCGTTTTCATTATTTTTACGTTTCGTCTTTGACTCATCAGTGCAGAGCAGTTCAAATTGAACTGCTTAGTGCTAAACTCGGCAGTTCAATTTGAACCGCTAAGCAGACGTAAAGTTTCTGCTACTTACAGAACACTTTTTGTTTTGCAACGAAGTGCAATGTCTTTTCTGACGTGCCGAACGAAAACGTGTTTTCGACTATTTCTGGCCGATGCAGGTATGGTCATTTAGGGGTTAGCCAAATTTTGTGCTAGGGCACATAACCGTTTTCATTATTTTTACGTTTCGTCTTTGACTCATCAGTGCAGAGCAGTTCAAATTGAACTGCTTAGTGCTAAACTCGGCAGTTCAATTTGAACCGCTAAGCAGACGTAAAGTTTCTGCTACTTACAGAACACTTTTTGTTTTGCAACGAAGTGCAATGTCTTTTCTGACGTGCCGAACGAAAACGTGTTTTCGACTATTTCTGGCCGATGCAGGTATGGTCATTTAGGGGTTAGCCGTAAAAATAATGAAAACGGTTATGTGCCCTAGCACAAAATTTGGCTAACCCATATAAAAAACAATGAATCACCATCAGTATGTAGTTTTTGTTTCACTAAAATTGTAAATGAAAATGACTCACCCGTTTCGTTGTTTTTATTCGTTTCTATAAGTTTTATGGCCTTTGCCTCAATCTCGACAGTTGTCGTTCAAAAAATTATTTTTTATTCCTTTGCAGTAACTTCTTTAATTCTCTTAAAAAAAAAAAAAAAAAACTTTGATGCGCACAAACCACGGCTAAATTCACTAAAAATACAGAGAAAACACTCTTAAAATCTTGTATGGCAAAAATAAAATGGTTACATCAAACAAAAGCTTTTAAATCCTTCAAAAGAACCTATTCTTTTATTCTAGAACATAAGAAAATGAAGCATGCTGCTAGAAACATGAATTCTCTTAAATGGCAAAGAATTATATCAATTTAGTTGTTTTTTGAAAGGTAAAAATATATGTTTTTCCGTTATTGATGGCTTACCAACTTTTGAAAACTTTTCGCAGAAATTATTCCAACACCGCTCAGTGAAATTTTTTCACCTTGATTGTTCCGTCTTGGTTTGACCTTGGCAGCGTGCAATTTTGCAATGGCGTCCTCACTCTGATTTTCTTCTAGCGATGCTCTTTGTATATTGCTGAAGCCGGATCGATTCTATGATGGCATCCTTTGGCGTCACTTGCTCGCAACTGTCCAATTCCTCCGAGTTATTCCCAACGGCAGTTTTCAGATTCGTAGAAAATACTGCTATTCCAAGGTTATGATCGTCAAATAATTTCACTCGCGACTACCGTCGAAATCTTGTAAAACCTTTCACTTTTAGCAGTTCACTTTGAAGTGAAGTCTTTTTTATTTCATCGACTTCTACCACTGTATCGATATAATGTTCGAAAGCAACGTTTGTTTTCATATTAGGTTTCGAAGTACATGATGTACTTAAAAAGGTTGACACTTTATTATTAACAGAAGTGAAAGTAAACAAAGAGAATCTCTCATTGGTTTATGTGCCCTTATGAAATGTTCACGTCGAATTGTCTAACATTACAGCGTATAAATCTACAATATTGTTTTTCTTAAACTAAATTGATATGCAAAAAGATACATCTTAAAATTTTCTGAACTTTTTCATATTTAGATTGTGGTTTCGTGGCACATATCAAATGTTCAGAGTTGGTGCCAGCGAAATGCGTCCCTGACTTGAAACGACTTCGTGGTATTTTTGGTGTAGACTTAACAACACTAGTTACAGCACATAGAAGTAAAATACCTTTCATTGTTACAAAATGTGTCGAAGAAGTAGAACGATACGGTATGCTGCAGGAAGGAATTTATCGGATTTCTGGATTTGCGGATGAAATTGAAGCTCTAAAGATGGCATTTGATAAGGATGGAGAAAAGACTGACTTGTCCACTTTTGCTTACAGCAATATCAATGTAATATCGGGAGTGCTTAAACTGTATTTACGGCTGCTCCCAGTACCTTTGGTCACGTTTCATTCGTATGCCTCGTTCATGCAATCAATGTGTAATTTTTAAAGAAAAACCGTCTAATTGTGGTATTTAACATAATATATTTTTACAGCTCCACATATGATAGGCGAAGAAGTTCTTTTGCTGCGGGCAGCTACGAGACAATTACCTTTAGCACATTTCAACTGCCTAAAGTATATACTTGAACATCTTAACCGCATTGCATCGCATCATGAAATAAACAAAATGAATGAATCAAATCTTGCCACCGTTTTTGCACCTACATTAATGGCTACACCTCATTATATGACCGACTTATCTCAAGAAATTAATATGCTGACGGCGTTAATAAAACATTGTAACTCTATTTTTCTATGAAACGAATGTATTGTGTATAAAGAATGTAAAAGATGTGAATAAAAACGGTTTCAAAAATGATTTTTTCGTGTTTGATCAGTTTAACAGATCTGCAGATAATGGGCCTTATTCTACGAGTCGTGTAATGTGGCTCGACAAAACTCTTTTGTCCAGCCTCCTGTTGAGAAGCCATGTTAATGTGGTAAGCATATTTCTGCAAACATGAACAATAAAGAAAAATGACTAAAAAAATATTAGATATCTTTCAGCACCATTCACCATATTTTCATACAAATGATCGATCAGAATATAATCACTACGATACAGAAAATAAGATTCATAATGCTCGATTGTTTGTTTCCCCCTGCTTTAAGCGCACTGAGTGTTCACCGATTGTCCGAAATGTTGGCACACATGTGCAAGCCAAGGTCAGTAAAGGCAAACGATTATGCTAAAGCACAGGTGTTCATTCCGAGCAAGGAAGGTGGCACCTTGGGAAGAGTGGCGATTGTAAGGTAAATATCTTTTTATTTCAAATTTAATTTGTTCAATAAACCTTCGTCTTTTTGCAGTGATTGTTATTTGAATACATATGCATAAATTTCAAATAATTCGCGTCGTTGAACATATTTGGGCACTCAGTATTTCTCGTCAGAAAGCTCTCAAAGCCGCGAAGGGCAGCTCCAATCGATGTCCAGCTTGTGGACCACTCACAGGCTCTTCATAGCCCTGTTCCAGCAGCCACTACCAGCTGAAGGTTGGATCCCACAGAGTTTCGATGGTCAACATACGACGCTGTAACTCTTTTTGAAATGGTATTGTCTCTATCTCGGATTGGTGGGCTAGCTGTCATAAGTTCAAGCTCGACCTAGAATGATTCATAGTGTCAGTAGCATCGTAATACTAGCCACGTACGCTAAGAATCAGCAGCGAAGTCTGTTGAAACAGAAAGGCCAAATTGCACAAAACGAATGTAATGCCAGTCTCAGTACTTATAAAAAAATCCTTCGGCATTTTAGAACTGTGGCAGTGTGGCAGTGGATGGATAATTTCATCGACATAACTGGAAGATGTGAATACGAATGAAATTTCACTATTCTAAATATCTGAAATCGTTCTCATAAGTTGATATTTTGTGTGAATTTCTATACTTCCAGAATTGTAATGATGCAACTATGATAAAGTACGACGAACTCTCGACACACTTATTCTAACACACAAATAAAGAACAAAAAGATAGTAAAAATTTGTGTGCTTGAAGAAGTACACACGGTACGAAGTACAATAATTTTAGTGGGTTTAATAATTAACTAGTTATTAATCAATTTACTGATAATATCAGTCAACTGCGCAGGCTAAAATGAATGAAACGTGTAAATTTTTACATCTTATCCAAGGTTGCTGATACTAGCAATGAAACAATATTCGTGGATTTCACCGGCGATGCTCTACCCATGCGGCGAGCAGTGTCTGCTTTATTCATTCTTTCCTTCCACTCAGAGAATTGTACCGCTTGGCAAAGCAAGCCAGCATCATATATGCATTCTGTTGGATCGCAGTGATGCGTTTCGATGCGTTTAGGTAGAAAGTAATTCGGTGGTGCTAATGACTCGCGTTGAGTCAATTTTTCTACTCACGGTGATTCGTTCTCTGTGATGCTGTATGGCGGTACAACTGAATGAATTCCTTATAAGAAAGGTATCGAATATTTTTAATTGTCTTCACTGCACATTTCTTCGGTGTTTGATATACTTCACTCGTGATTTGTAGCGTTATTGACAACTTTAATACCTGCTAGGATATGTTATTGATTAATCATCAAACTGAAATAGCGTAATCAATGGTGCGTTTTTGTGTGTCGTAAGATATGTAATTTTCACTCCTATTCCGTATTTCTATAATAAGTTCATTTCGTGTTTCGATCGAGTTTGACTTTTCCAAACAAATTATAACTCATTCGAAATGCAAAATTGGCATTTTTTAACTCGGTCGAATGTAGTAATTTGGAAATAATAGTCCCAAGTTTTTGTCAATTATTATTGTCTCTCATGATCGTAAAACTATTAATATACCGATTTCAAAGCCACTCGACGATCGTTACCTAAATAATTATGAAAATGTGTGATGACCCTACCAGTGTTGGTGACTGCCGTTATTATTATGCTTTGGAAGTAACAGTAAACAGTCCCAAGTTTTTGTCAATTACTATGTTCTCTCATGATCGTAAAACTATTTATATACCAATTACAAAGCCATTCGACGATCATTACCTAAATAATTATAAAATAGTGTGATGACACTACCAGTGTTGGTGATTGCCGATAATTTGACAGAAACTGCTCGATATTTATCTATATTGTATACGAAATTTTCAATCCAGTAGAAGATGCTACAAGAACTCGTGTCTCCCAATGCATGAATCGTGAGAGAATTTTTCTACATATCTTCGCTTTACTTCATACTCTGAGTAACAGATCTGCTGGAAAGCTCGTATCGTTTCTATGAGAGGGCGCCACTAGAATTAAATCCATGCCATTTTCAGTTAGTACCAACCTTCAAAAGATACGTGTATAAATTTGACAGCTGTCTGGTTATTAGTTTGTGAGATATTGCATTTTGAGTGAAGCTACTTTTGTTATTGCGAAAAAAATGGAAAAAAGGAATTTCGTGTGTTGATGAAACACTACTTTTTGATGAAAAAAAGTGCCGCCGATACCAAAAAATGGCTTGATGAGTGTTATCCAGACTCTGCACCGGGCGAAGCAACAATTCGTAAATGATTTGCAAAATTTCGTACTGGTCATATGAGCACCGAAGACGATGAACGCAGTGGACGTCCAAAAGAGGCTGTTACCGATGAAAACGTGAAAAAAATCCACAAAATGATTTTCAATGACCGTAAAGTGAAGTTGATCGAGATAGCTGACACCCTAAAGATATCAAAGGAACGTGTTGGACATATTATTCACGAATATTTGGATATGAGAAAGCTTTGTGCAACAACGAATTGATGATTCTGAGCAGTGTTTGGAGCTGTTATATTGAAATAAAACCGATTTTTTCGTTGATATATAACAATGGACGAAACATGGCACGAAACATCACTTCACTCCGGAGTCCAATCGACAGTCAGCTAAGAGGACTGCTCGCGATGAACCGAACCCAAAGCGTGGAAAGACTCAACAATCGGCCGGTAAGGTTATGGCGTCTGTATTTTGGGATTCGCATGGTATAATTTTCATCGACTACCTTGAAAAGGAAAAAACCATCAACAATTACTATTATATAGCGTTATTAGAGCGTTTGAAGGACGAAATTCCAAAAAAACGGCCTCATTTGAAGAAGAAAAAAGTTTTGTTTCATCAAGACAATGCACCGTGTCACAAGTCGATGAAAACCATACTGAAATTGAACGAATTGGGCTTCGAATTGCTCCCTCATCCACCGTATTCTCCAGATTTGGCCCCCAGTGACTTTTTCCTGTTCTCAGACCTCAAGAGAATGCTCGCTGGTAAAAAATTTAGAAGCAATGAAGAGGTAATCGCTGAAACTGAGGCCTATTTTGAGGAAAAGGACAAATCGTACTACAAAAATGGTATCGAAAAGTTGGAAGATCGCTATAATCGCTGTATCGCCTCTGATGGCAATTATGTTGAATAATAAAAACGAATTTTGGCAAAATAATGTGTGTTTCTATTAAACGATACGAACTTTTTAGCTGAACTGTTATTTCATTACAGTCTGATAATGATCGGTGCTGTGTGGAATTTACCAAAAGAGAATCGCAAGTTGACAATTATCGCAGAAAATCGAATCGATGATTCGACTTGATGATTCTCATACTACGTTGCAATATTTCAAAACCCTCGCACATCTCGCACTGGTTTTTTCTATGCTAAATGAACCATTCCGGTTTTTTGTTGCTGCGATGATATTCGTTTCTCTTTGATGGCACTGATTGAATCATGTGGAGAGTTGCTAGTTGCTAGTGCGTTGTTCGATACGATAAAAGCCATCCTTGGACGTTACTAAAGTGTATCGAACTTTCGGATTATTAATTTACACAATAGATTAAGGATGCTGATTGTATCACGTACAGTCACAGACTGACTCTATATTATAAAACTCAATATCAATACTGCAGCACTCACTAGTTGAGTGCTTTTGGTATTCAGCTAACTAGTCGAATGATATTATAATTCTTCCCTTTTGAGTTTGGTAACCCAATAACATTCAGTTTGTCGTTTCTTCGTTTTTTTCTTGTTTTTTTATTATTACTTCAACTTATTACCTCATGCATATAATTCAATTTCCTTCAGTGTTTCAATTAAACGAGCTTCTTCCTTTTTTTTATATGTACTGACCTTCTTAACGGAATAATGTTTAGTTTATCTGTTGTGTTTCCTTGAATCCTTCCTTCCTTCCTCTAAATTCTTCTTCTTTCTCTATGGAATTTCGATTGTTTTGTGCCATTTTTTGATCTACTGGAATTACTACATTGTGCCTTACATTTCCTCTATTCGGAATCCTGAGTTGATCCCTGTGTGCGCTTGTTATCACGTTTCCGCACGCTACCTGAAAGGTGTTAAACGACAATCGCTTTATAAATTTACCTTTTATCCACCTGGCCACATCATTTGCTTTATTGTTTTTAACCCATACTGTATCTCCTAGTAATAATAAATCGAACGGGTCTTTGTTTTGTTACTGCCAGCTTTCTTCAGTCAAGCTTGTGTTTCTGTAATTCATAAGAAAATAATTCAATTGATCTTCTGTATCCCACCCTTTAATTAAAGGCTCCAGGAGAAACTTTTTCAAAACATCTTTCACCAACCTCACCATGCGTTCTGCTTGTCCATTACTGGATGGATGGTAAGGTGGACTCTTAAGAACTTTTATTCCCTGATTTCTTAAAAATCTCACGAATGCTTCAGAATTAAAAGGGGGTTCTCCGTCTGTTACAACTACGTCTGGTAGCCCAAATCTGGAGAACAGGTTTGCAAATTTTTTATTCACTTTTAACGCATCAGTACCGTACTTCATCCACTCAATTTCTAGCCACTTTGAATGACTATCAACGATTAATAAAAAGATCTTTTGTCCAAAGTAAAAAAAAATCTGCATGAAGCCTACTAAATGGACGAATTGTTGGTATCCATAATGTAGGGTTAGGTTTGGGAACTGAAGCCATTCTACTACATGTTACACAAGATTCTACATATTTCTCTATATCGGCATTTATTCCTGGTCAATAAACCGTTCGTCTAGCAAGCTGTTTCATTTTGACTACTCCTGAATGATTTACGTGCAAAAGCGATAGAATTTATTTCCTTAAGGAGGCTGGAATAACCACACGATCCTGAAAAATCAAGCATCCCTCGGCTATTTCAAGGTCAACGTTATTTGAAAACATATTTAAAAGGTTTTTCTCTACTCTGTCTGGCCTCCCATGCTTCACATGATGAATAACCTTTTGGAGAAATGAATGTGTAACAGTTTCTTTTGCCATACGATGATAATTTAAAGGTAGTTCCTGATTGTAGTTCAAACTCTTAACATATGCCTCATCAAATTCGCTCGGTACAGTAACCTTAAATTCGTATCTTTCCTGTATCGTATTTCGAAATCGTATATCGATAACTCCAATATATATCGTTGTAATCTGGTCACCAATATAGAATTTTTTCCTTGCTTACCGAAAATACCGACGAACGGTTTGTGATCAGCATATACTACGAATTTCTGTCCGAACAGATATTTGTGACACTTTTTTATCGTACATACTAGCGCTAATGCTTCTAAATGGAATATAGGATATGATTTCTGGGCTTGATTTAAGGAAAATTAAGGTAATATGATCGGCTTTTCCACACCATTAACCATATGTGCCAAAACTCCACCCAACCCGTAACCGAAAGCATCAGAAATCACTATTAATGGCTTTTTCGGGTCATAATATTCCAAAATCTTAGCATTCATTAAACTATTTTTACTTTTCTGAAAAGCTTTTTGACACTCCGTTGTAAAGTTATATTTTGTATCCTTTTTTAACAAACGGTAAAGTGGCTGTAGCTTAGGTGATATACAAGGAACAAATTTGGCGTAGTAATTCACCAACCCCAAATATGATTTCAGTTCATTAGAATTTTTTTGAACTTGAGCATCCCTAATAATTGCCAATTTATTCGGACATGGTTTTAAACCCTCTTTAGTTAAAACATGACCAAGAAATGGATGACTCGAAACGAAAAATTTGCATTTCTGCCAATAAACTTTGATGTTAGCTTGCAACAGGTGTTCTATCACCTCACACAATTTTTGCCTACAATCATCAAAATTTTTCCCTGCGATCAACACGTCGTCCAAATAACATTCCACGTGTTCGATCCCCCCTAACACGCGATCCATGACCTGTTGGAATATAGCCGCACTTGATGACGCTCCTTGTGGTAGTCTGTTATATACGAATAAACCCTTTATCGTGTAGATGACCATAAACTTTCTGCTTCTCTCTGATAAGGAAAGCTGTGTATAAGCGCTCTCAAGATCTAATGCACAGAAAACTTTACATCCCGCCAAACGTGCAAAGATGTCCTGCGCAACTGGTAAAGGATACGAATTTGGTATTATGCATTTATTAATCGATACCTTGCAATCAATTACGAGTCTTATATCTTGGTTTTTCTTAATTACCGCGATAACCGGTGATGCCCACTCGCTTGCTTTTATCGGACTAATAACATTTTCCTTTTGTAGCTTGTCAAGATGATCGGCAACCTTATCACGTAGTTTGTAAGGAACATCATACGCTTTTATAAAAATGGGTATATCCTCATTTAGTACTAAATCCGCTTCGTATCCAACAATGGGGGAAGCGAAACTTTTTTGAAAAACTTTTGAAAATTGTCGTTTGATATGTTGAACAACTTGCTCTACGGATTGTATTTGGCAAATGTTATTAACCCTTTCTGAATCACAAAAAACACCTTTCTCCATTCAGGAAAGAATACATCCATCCAATCTCTCCCCAACAGCGGCGTTAAATAATAATTATTACCCATAGCCTCATCTAGAACGACCATTGTTAGGTTCTTTTTTATTTGATTAATGTCCACTAATACCTCAGCTTCACCCAACACATTTAACCTACTCCCAATGACTACCAATAGCTTTCTATTACTTCTATATAATGGTACTGATGCATAAAATAACCGACGAAACATTCGTTTACCAATAATGGACACAGCTGATCCCGAATCAACTTCCATCTGAACCTCCACCTTTTCGATTAAAATATTAACAAAACATGGAGTACTTATTATATTTACTGAAGATATCGACATACACTCATATTCACCTGAATCATCAGACTCGTCGCATTGTTGATAGTATCTGAAGTGCTCGGAGCAGGTGCTGCATTAACCACACTGTGTATTTCTCCTTTCCCTGTGAAGTTACGAAAGTGACACTGTGTCTTTATGTGTCCCTTTTTCCCATAGCCGTTGCATGTCAGATTGGCATATCTATTTCCTCTGCTATCGCTCCTCTCTCTGAACGACACTCGACGCTCCCCACGACTTCGACTACGGCTTCGAAAACGTCCTTCTCGATTGTTGTAGTTGTATTGATATCTATATCCACCATAGTTCTCCCTTCTGTGTAATCTCTCTTTTACCGTTCCAACTTGTGATTGAGATACTGTGCCATTATTGAGCACCTGAGCGCGGGAACTTGTTAATTCCCAATGTGTTATTATTTTTTCTACGCTAGCTAATGTTAACTGTTCTTCCTTCAAGCCCAACAAGAATTCTATCTCGTATAGCCTTATCTTTATAATCTCCAAAATCACACATCGAAGCCATAAGTTTCAAATCCAGAATAAAGTTTTCTGTCGTCTCACTGGCAGCTTGAATACGAGTATGAAATTTATAACATTGTATAACATCTGAGTCCAGCTTATCGAAACGAGATTTTAACTTAGATATTATATCATTGTAAGCCAAATCCGATAAGTTTTGACCTGGATATAGTAGTTTCAATTCTGTGAAAACCGTGGATCTTTTACGTTCATCGGGTGTCTCATTGAATTCAAAGAAGTGTTCAAAACGCTCAGCATATTCACTAAAAGATGAACCTGGCACGTAAGGTTCCATGGTTCCAATAATTTTGGCACTGGTACTCATTTTCTCTGTATGAGTGGTTACTCATTTTATCAATATGAAACTGTAAATATTTCGCACTCTCCAAACTCTTGTTCTCACCACTCTTGTAACAATGCTCTCTCGCCTACTCAATCTCCTGTGATGGTTACACTGATGCTCGAATCACCAACTGCTCGAATGTTCTCACTTGATAATATATCTCACCACAGATGCACCATAAAAGGATACTAACTCGTTGATACTATGGAATTCAAATTTCCCAATCCAATCTAAATAAGGGCAACAGAAAAAAAGGCGGGTAATGTCAGAGACATAACTGGATGTCGTGAATACGAAAACAACTGACATGTTCCTCAACACCTCCGAATATCAATTGTATGAATTATGCAAGCATTTCCCTTTTTCACATTTTTAGCAATAACAAAGTAAGCTTCACTTGATCCCGATTACTGTGAATTTCACACAGCGAAAAGTGCACAAATCTAACCCAACTATTTTAGATTTGCACTAAACTGAGGATATTTACCTTAGACTTGAAAAAAACAATTCCTAACAGTTCTTTAAAAAACTTTTAGAGCCATTAGAACAGCTGATTTTGTGTGATGCTCTCCACCGTTATTTTTTCACCAATGAAAATGACTGGCAGCGACACAAAATACATCTGCTCGCAGTGGCGATAGAATCCAAACTGATTAAATTTTTGCTAGGAGACTTCTTTCTACGTGATTTCGTTTGTAGCTTTTTCACTAATGGGCGCATACAGCATTTTATTTTCGATTATTTCATTTCGGATTCGCATAATATATTGAAAGATAATATCTATATGCTGTTGAGATTCGTTTCTAGCATTCAAAAGGACCAAATTGAGGAACTCACTACGATATTCACCACTGTTCGGAACATTTTCCTCGAACGATTTGTTGTACAGCAGCAGATATTTTGTTCTCTTCCTGAGAACGCGTTCTTATTGGCTGGTGTTGACATGGGTCAAATGAGACAGGTTTTTCAATAATGTACTATTGAAATACTTCAATGCTTTTGCTATACACGTTTAAGTTGAAAAATTTCGATTCTATTGGTAGTTAGATTATAGAAATCCCTCCACAGATCACTGAGCTATGAGCTTTAAAAATACGAGAAAGGCAAACGCGCCTTATGAATTATCCTTTTTGATACTCGTTTTATACCAAACATTTCAGAACAGTTTAATTTTGAATTATTTGAGATTATGTCACACAACTGAAAATTTTATCATAAAATTGTGATCATATTCCCGATGGCATGTAGCAAAAATTATCTTGATTGGTTAGATACAACAAGAGATATTCACGATCAAAAACTTATCACTCTCTCAGAGGGTAAATTTTGAAAAGGCACCCCATAGTAAAGTAAGTCGTATTCACGACAAAACGCAAGACTAGTTGATACTTTTATACAAAATGAAAGGTTTGGTCTCTTTTGTCACAGTACAATGGCTGACTCTTCAAAATGGCTAATAACACCAAAATGTATCACTCCGGCACGTGTTACCACGAATTATTGGAGAATTTGTCAGAATCACATTAACTGACTTACGTGGAGTGTTAGCAATAAATTTTACAACACTTTGTCCTCGTCGCTAGCTAAAGTGTATCGAACTTTCGGATTATTAATTTACACAATAGATTAAGGATGTTGATTGTATCACGTACAGTCACAGACTGACTCTGTATTATAAAACTCAATATCAATACTGCAGCACTAACTAGTTGAGTGCTTTTGGTATTCAGCTAACTAGTCGAATGATATTATAGTTACTAATTACTTTTAATTCCATGTCAACTACCAAAAAGATTAACTTTGACGATACCCACTATTAGTTCTTACGAATACAAGAAGAACCATAAACACCAAATAAATCTGTCAATATACAGGGTGTTAGAGCTACAATATAATAGAAACTAAAATCAAAATAGAACTTCTATAATTTGGAGGCCAACATAAGATTTTACTGACGAATGATATTTCTATTATTATAAAAAACAGACTCTCTACAGTTACTTCTTGAAAACTGTGTCATAGATAATCGTGGAATGAAGACCTTCCGCAGTTTCCAGTAATGAAATGAATGATAGCTAGTATTTCTAAAAATCAAGTATCATACAATCAAACATAACAAAATTATCTGTTACTATTAAATTCCATTTTTTTCTTGGTCGTATATTCTCCTGCTACCATAACAAATGGCAAGTACTCATCTGCATTAATCGGTTCTAGCACTGATCCGATCAAGTAACTCCAATATGCAGATTTACTACCAAAACGTCGGTGGTATGAACTGAAGTGTAGACGAGTATTTGTTAGCAAGTTCAGACGATTGTTTTGACATTATCGCTCTTACCGAAACTTGGCTCAGAGAAAACACGCTGTCTGTCCAGGGGTTTGGTGCCAGTTACGAAGTTTTTCGAACCAATCGCAGTACTCTTAACAGTCCCAAATTTATTGGAGGCGGAGTGCTCGTTGCGGTACATAGACGTTTCGAAACGCAATTGATCGAACCAACGCCTGGTAGTCGTGTCGAGCAATTGTGGATCAGTGTCAAGCTCGCCGAGTTCACACTCTTCCTCTGCGTAGTTTATCTTCCCCCTGATCGATGTTGCGATCTTGCGCTACTCAATGCTCACTTAGAGCCACTTCATGAAATTTTTTCAATTCACGCGCGTCCTATTGACGAAATTTTAATCGTTGGAGAATTCAATTTTCCCGGAATCAAATGGCAAGGAACTTCCGGTGGATTCTTTTTCGCTGATCCGACGCTTTCAACATTCCATGTTGGCATTACGACCTTGCTCGACGTTTATAGTGTCAACTTACTTCGCCAATCGAATCCTGTTGCAAACGAAAACGACCGAATGCTGGATCTATGCTTCTCGAGCAGAGCAAATTTTGCACCTATAATTAGTATCTCACCGTTTCCTTTGGTCAAATCTGTTCGACATCACCCGCCACTTCATATTATGCTCAACTCTAATCTTCCACCAGATGGCTACAACTCGACCGACATCATCAGCTATAATTTTAATAAAACTGACTACACTAAAATGACCGAGTCTCTAATACATATTGACTGGGAGGAAATTCTCGGCAATGATGATGTCAACGCTGCTGTACAAACGTTCTCTAACGTCATGAGCTACGCCATTGACTTTTTTGAACTAAAACGATCCAAACGGCTGTCCCTGCATCCACCATGGCAGACCGTAGTGAGACATTTGAAAACGACTAAAAGAGCCGCCCTAAAACGGTATTCAAAACATGGATGATACGCACTGCGTAATCAATATGTGCAGATCAATCAATTATACAAGAAAACTGTCAAGCGTTGTCATGTCAACTACTTGAAAAATGTACAACGGAAATTGAAATCCAATCCGAAGGCTTTTTGGAAACACGTGAACGAACCAAGGAAGGAGTCTGAGTTACCTTCTATAATGAAGTTTTTAGAGTTTACTGGTTCGTTTAAGCGGGAAATCTGCCAGCTTTTGTCGGAAAATTTTTCTCGTGCCTTTTCAAACGAAACCTTAAGCCCGCAGCAAATTACACTCGCCGCGCCTCACGTTCCAGAATCTAATAATTCGATTCGGACGGCAATCGCTTGCATGAAGTCTTCTACCTCCTCTGGCCCTGACGGCTTACCGGCAGTTATATTGAAAAATTGCTCGACTGGTGAAATTGCTCCCCTTTGTCGACTATTTCGGATGTCACTCTCTAAAGAAGTTTTTCCCGACTAATGGAAATCTTCTTTTATGTTCCCAGTGTATAAGAAAGGTGACAAAAAGACGTGAACAATTACCGTGGCATCACATCGCTTAGTGCAGTTCTTAAACTGTTTGAAAAGTTTATTCTGACACCGATTTTCAACCACTGCAAGCAATATATTGTCGACACTCAACATGGCTTTATGCCTAAGCGCTCCACAACCACCAACCTATTGTCATTCATGTGTTACGTAACTGATGCTATGTCAAAAGGTTTACAAACAGACGCTATTTACACCGATCTCTCTTCTGCCTTTGATATAATAAACCACAATATAACAATTGATAAAGACTTGGATTCAGCTCTAACATCCTTCAATGGCTGCAGACATATCTTATAGATCGTTGTTTAGCAGTGACAATCGGCTATCAAGTTTCCAATGAGTCTATCGCTTCGTCCGGAATTCCGCAGGTTAGCCATCTCGGGCCTTTAATATTTTTACTGTTTTTCAATGACGTCAACTTTACTCTAGGGGGCCCTCTTCTATCGTTTGCCGATGACGTTAAGATCTACTACTACATTCGAAGCCCAGTAGATGCAGGTTTTCTTCAACGACAGTTGTTGAGCCAAATACAAATTATAATACGGAATACTTTGACAAATTTTCAAGGATATATTTTGCATCGTGCGGTACACTGTCATGATACACTGTCAGAGTGACAATGTACTTTAACGAGTTTTCTATAAAACTAGCAACACTGAAGGGTAAGAAGAAGTTCACCATAGTTACTGTTTATTGTAGTAAAAATTAACTTGAACTATGTTGTTGTGTATGAGATATGGTGAGAATTTTAATTGTATGCATTCCTATTATTAACGTTCTGTTACTTGCAGGGTTTAACAGTTTATTTACTTATAGATCAGTTTTGGAGAGCACTTTTGGAAACACACTGAAATGCTTCTTAAGAAAAACTACCATGGGAACCGACAAATGCAAAACTGATTTCCTAGCACAGATTAATCAGACGCTAGCAATGTTCTTAAAACGGGCAGAATGGTTATGTAATTCTCAAGCGAATCATTGTCTCCAATAATATCCACATCCGCTTTGAAACCAATTTATATGAATCAAATGCCTATTGATTTTTCTGCAAGTGACTATTACAATAATCTCAAAACGTACACATTTGGCATATTATCACTTTATTTACCCGTAGTTAGCAGTTCAATGGAAATCGTTTCGAATGCTAGGCTGATTCACGGATTCGTCAATTCTCGCCGGCAGACCAACGGAATCGGTCTCCAAAGTGATATGGAATGTTCTCAATACAACTGCATGTCCCACTGTCTAGTCTGTTTTGGTTGCCGCTAGCACAACATTTGGTTGCGATCGTTATAGTTAAGGCTATTCATGAAAGTGTACCGGGATATGATCGGTTGGAAATGACCGATTGATATATATATATATATATATATATATATATATATATATATATATATATATATATATATATATATATATATATATATATATATATATATATATATATATATATATATATATATATATATATATATATATATATATATATATATATATATATATATATATATATATATATATATATATATATATATATATATATATATATATATATATATATATATATATATATATATATATATATATATATATATATATATATATATATATATATATATATATATATATATATATATATATATATATATATATATATATATATATATATATATATATATATATATATATGCGAATGAGGTAACGAAAATTGGTGGCTGTATTACCAAGTCACAGTCATCTTAGCAATACGACGTTTACTTGGATGATCTGATTCGTGATATCAATTCGAGAATGGGTACAAATCTTCCACATTTGAGATATGAACAAATTCTGAAGTTGAAGGACTTTTTAATTAGCCATTCGTTCTTCTCATTGCACATCACTCCCGTCAGAGGAGTAGGAATTTTTCCAACATCTGCTAAATGCGGGAAACCTTTACGTCATAATACTAATAGAAAATATTTCAATTATTAAGTTTATCCATCGTGAGAGAAAAACTGCTGTGTCTGTCACCGTTCGGGCTATAATCAATTTGTCTGGGTCACGCATAGATGAGTGACTATTGGGAAAACGCATACACAGCTTGCATTTGTTTCTCTTTTAACTTTTATTTTATCGTGTAGAGCGCTAATCGCTGTTTCCGTGGTTCGTATACGAAGGTCCGTTTATGAAAAAGAGTCCCATCACTGCCAAAATATATCGCAATTCTTCATCCATCGATTAGCTGGAGTGTACCTTTGAATTTGTTGCAATACAGCAACGGAAAACATAAACAAACAAACTTGTTTTGCGCCGTAGCAACTAGCATAAAGCGTTGCCAGAAACGATCTCCTTCCACATTTTCAAACTACCGCAATGAAAGGGAGTAATTCGCTAGGCTTACTCGTTCAGGCTGTGAAACAAACATTGGCGGTTCGTTTTTATGGGACTTAGGGGTATTATTATTTGTATTTGGTTGAGCTTCGCCGAGTGGTGTAAAGTAAACCGTATGAAATTGAATCCTTACAAATGCTCGACCATCACGTTCTCGAAGAAGAAAGAGCCATTTCATTTTGATTACCTTCTGGAAGGATCCCCGATAGTCAGAACGACGTGTGTTAAAGACTTAGGTGTCTTTCTCGATGAGCAACTGACATTCAAGCAACACATCAGCTATATCGTTTCTAAAGTTTCTCGCAACCTAGGATTTGTAATGAGGATGGCTAAATATTTTACAGACGTGTACTGTTTAAAATCTCTGTTTTGCTCACTTGTTCGTTCATCCCTGGAGTACTGTTCTGTCGTTTGGAACCCTCACTAAATAAACGGAGCTCATAGAATCGAACCCTCACTAAATAAACGGAGCTCATTGTATCGACAACGCAGATTCATTCGCTTCGCTCTACGGCGCTTACCGTGGAACAATCCTCACCAACTACCAAGCTACGAAAGTCGCGGGTTATTAATCGGTCTCGATACACTACAAGTTCGTCGAGATGTTGCACGTACTCTATTAATAGCAGATGTTTTAATCGATAGGATTGACTGCCCTGCTTTGCTCCGCGAAATTAATATCAACGTCCGACCCCGTGCTCTTCACAACAGTGCATTTCTTCGACTTCCTTTACGACGTACTAACTACAGTGCTAACAATGCTATTATTGGCTTGCAGAGATCATTCCATCGCGTTTCATCAGGATTCGACTTCAGTCTATCACGCAATAGGATACTTGGCAATTTTTTATATATTACTAGAAATTATCATTAGGACCATATTGTGCCTGTTGATTATACCTAAATAAATAAATAAATAAATAAACAAAAAAATAAATAAATATATAAATAAACAATTAATAAATAAATGAATGAACAAATAAATAAATATCTCCTGATTATGTGATAACAGAATTATGTTTAATTTGGACTCTTTGTATGTGATCCATGAAAGTGAGATTCCTATCAAATAGCTTGAATATATATTAGTAAAGTTAAGCGTAGTCACGTAAAAGTTTTATTGCCCAAAATAGTTTTAAGGAAAATAATACAATGATTAGTTTTAAAACTGGATGTGTGATATGAGTAACGAAAATTCTAAATCGCACACTCTAACAAATCGATAAACCACGCGGATTTCGTTATTTTTCAAATTGAAATTATTACCTCTGTAATAGGAATATTGTAAAATGTTATAAAATTGAAGTTACAATTTTCTCCTGAAAAACAGCTAAACCATCATTCCGTAATAGCCGTTCATCTGAGAAGATTGTGTATAGAAGCGTAAAGTTTAATAACGCCGGTTAATTTACACGCGTTAAATACTACAACGATTGAACTACATGTAGAAGCCTGTTGGCAGCAGCCGTTAAAACGTATAGTCGTGCTGCATAAGAGAGCCCTAGTGCTGGGCCAAGCTGGTGAAGGAAACAACAAAGGGCGTTTCCCAAGCTCTACCCAGGCCACAATATACAGCCACAAGTGCTGAGCAGGAGAGTGCAAAGGCACATCGAAGAAGGAGAGTGCAAAGGCACATAGAAGCAAGAGAGTGCAAAGGCACACCGGTGCAAAGGCACTTCGGTGCGGAGCACAAGGAAGAAGGAGACAAAACCAGGAGCGAAAATTTGACATTTTTTTAACTGTCGCTAAGCACAAGACAGCCACTGCCAACGATCCGTTCAACTGCTACGTTTAACAGTAGCCAACACGCAATGACACGATAGCTAGGTGCAGTCGTGAGAGCCACGACACACGACAGCAACATTGAGAACAGTTCATGTTGTCGCATTCTCTCACAGCAATCAAAGCCACACCGTTCGCTCTGCGGTAGTGTACGTACGTTCAGAATAGGTAGCTGCTGCATTTATTTTCTTTCACGGTTTTTGAAAATGTCGCGAGCTCGAAATGTCATGACATTTCTATAACTGGACAGTCATAACGGTTGTGACTGCTCTGAACTGCACTAGAGTGGGAGCGACGCTGTCTATATTGCTTGACACCGCAGCGGGCGACCTGGAATAGTTATGGTTTTGCCTTTCTCTATAGAAAGGTATTAGAATTGCTGGAAAACCGACTTTTTTATTTGATGTAATTTATAATAGCAAATCGCTTGATAAAAACAGTGTTTAGATTAACTAATAAATTCCGACATACTAATATGACATTCGAAATGTATTGCTACGGCGAAAAAAGGTTTATGTATATTGCCTTATGAAGCAAAGCAAAGTCTTGGAATTACATTCCTTTTGTGGAATTTTTCCTTTTTGTTTAAACAGACTTCGCTGCCGATTCTTGGTGTACAGAATCATTGCATGGCTACGATCCTACTGACACTAAAAATCCTTATGAAACAAACGTAGTTATGATAAAAACACAGCGGGCAGCGGTTCAACGCGATTGGACAACCGGAACAATATATATATATATATATATATATATATATATATATATATATATATATATATATATATATATATATATATATATATATATATATATATATATATATATATATATATATATATATATATATATATATATATATATATATATATATATATATATATATATATATATATATATATATATATATATATATATATATATATATATATATATATATATATATATATATATATATGTATATATTTCAATTTCAATTTGAAAAATAACGCAATCCTCGTGGTTTATCGATTTGTTGGAGTGTGCGATTTAGAATTTTCGTTACTCATATCACACATCCAGTTTTAAAACTAATCATTGTATTATTTTCCTTAAAACTATTTTGTGCAATAAAACTTTTACGTGACTACGCTTAACTTTACTAATATATATTCAAGCTATTTGATTGGAATCTCACTTTCACGGATCACATACAAAGAGTCCCAACTAAACATAATTCTGTTTTCACATAATCAGGAGATATTTATTTATTTATTTAATTATTTATTTTTTATTTGTTTACTCATTTATTTATTTAATTGTTTATTTATATATTTATTTATTTTTTTGTTTATTTATTTATTTATTTATTTAGGTATAATCAACAGGCACAATATGGTCCTAATGATAATTTCTAGTAATATATAAAAAATTGCCAAGTATCCTATTGCGTGATAGACTGAAGTCGAATCCTGATGAAACGCGATTGAATGATCTCTGCAAGCCAATAATAGCATTGTTAGCACTGTAGTTAGTACGTCGTAAAGGAAGTCGAAGAAATGCACTGTTGTGAAGAGCACGGGGTCGGACGTTGATATTAATTTCGCGGAGCAAAGCAGGGCAGTCAATCCTATCGGTCAAAACATCTGCTATTAATAGAGTACGTGCAACATCTCGACGAACTTGTAGTGTATCGAGACCGATTAATAACCCGGGACTTTCGTAGCTTGGTAGTTGGTGAGGATTGTTCCACGGTAAGCGCCGTAGACCGAAGCGAATGAATCTGCGTTGTATCGATTCGATTCTATGAGCTCCGTTTATTTAGTGAGGGTTCCAAACGACAGAACAGTACTCCAGGGATGAACGAACAAGTGAGCAAAACAGAGATTTTAAACAGTACACGTCTGTAAAATATTTAGCCATCCTCATTACAAATCCTAGGTTGCGAGAAACTTTAGAAACGATATAGCTCATGTGTTGCTTGAATGTCAGTTGCTCATCGAGAAAGACACCTAGGTCTTTAACACACGTCGTTCTGACTATCGGGGATCCTTCCAGAAGGTAATCAAAATGAAATGGCTCTTTCTTCTTCGAGAACGTGATGGTCGAGCATTTGTAAGGATTCAATTTCATACGGTTTACTTTACACCACTCGGCGAAGCTCAACCAAATACAAATAATAATACCCCTAAGTCCCATACAAACGAACCGCCAATGTTTGTTTCACAGCCTGAACGAGTAAGCCTAGCAAATTACTCCCTTTCATTGCGGTAGTTTGAAAATGTGGTAGGTGATCGTTTCTGGCAACGCTTTATGCTAGTTGCTACGGCGCAAAACAAGTTTGTTTGTTTATGTTTTCCGTTGCTGTATTGCAACAAATTCAAAGGTACACTCCAGCTAATCTATGGATGAAGAATTGCGATATATTTTGGCAGTGATGGGACTCTTTTTTTCATAAACGGACCTTGGTGTGGAACATGGGTACGATTCGTATACGAACCATGAAAACAGCGATTAGCGCTCTACACGATAAAATAAAAGTTAAAAGAGAAACAAATGCAAGCTGTGTATGCGTTTTCCCAATAGTCACTCATCTATGCGTGACCCAGACAAATTGATTATAGCCCGAACGGTGACAGACACAGCAGTTTTTCTCTCACGATGGATAAACTTAATAATTGAATTATTTTCTATTAGTATTATGACGTAAAGGTTCCCCGCATTTAGCAGATGTTGGAAAAATTCCTACTCCTCTGACGGGAGTGATGTGCAATGAGAAGAACGGATGGCTAATTAAAAAGTCCTTTAGCTTCAGAATTTGCGTCAGAATTTGTTCATATCTCAAATGTGGAAGATTTGTACCCATTCTCGGATTGGTATCACGAATCAGATCATCCAAGTAAACTGTCGGAGTCGAATTGCTAAGATGACTGTGACCTGGTAATACACCCACCAATTTTCGTTACCTCATTTGCATATATATATATATATATATATATATATATATATATATATATATATATATATATATATATATATATATATATATATATATATATATATATATACATATATATATATATATATATATATATATATATATATATATATATATATATATATATATATATATATATATATATATATATATATATATATATATATATATATATATATATATATATATATATATATATATATATATATATATATATATATATATATATATATATATATATATATATATATATATATATATATATATATATATATATATATATATATATACATATATATATCAATCGGTCATTTCCAACCGATCATACCCCGGTACACTTTCATGAATAGCCTTAACTATAACGATCGCAACCAAATGTTGTGCTAGCGGCAACCAAAACAGAAACGATTTCCATTGAACTGCTAACTACGGGTACATAAAGTGATAATATGTATATGTATATATATATATATATATATATATATATATATATATATATATATATATATATATATATATATATATATATATATATATATATATTTAATCTGGCTTAGAAATTTTCAACTAAAACAGGTGGTTTTCGCCACTGTTAACTATTAACTTTTGTGATTTTACAGCGTTTATTTTCGATTTGAATTATTTCACTAAGTTTGGAAGTAGTTTTGAGAAAAATACGCACGAATCATTTCCAAAAATCACTTCGAAGGTATCAAGCCTCTATTGATGCTGAATGTGGATTAATTTGCTATTGATGCATTTGGCTGAAGGTAATCGATTCAATGAAACAATATTTGAAAGATGTTTCGCTTTCTTGCAACAGCGTGAGTGATATTATGTATCAGATTGTATTAACATTTTACTCAAATTTTATTTTACACGTGAATGAAGTAGGCTCAATAAAATTTTCACACAAAACAGCTCGTTGCATGCAAACGATTTTATTAGTAATTTATTATAAAATAATAATCATAAGATATTCATATTTTGCTCTCCAGCAGGAAAACATTTCACAACTCACTCACCAATCATCGAAGATCTAGCATGCATTTCACACTATATCTAAATTTAGTTCCCCGATATCATCTGCTTCAATTATTTGGACAAACCGAAGAACGCTTAAAAATGAAAAAAATCCTATCGATCCAGTATACCAGTTTCCACCCACTATTACATTCACCACAGCTAAAAAAGGCGGGTGAGTAATGTCAGAGACATAACTGGATGTCGTGAATACGAAAAAACTGACACGCTCCCATCACTTTTCCGAATATCAGTTAGTTGATTGATTGTATGAATTGTGCAAGCTTTCCTCTTTTTCACTAATAGAATTTGAAGCGATACACCTACATTAAAGTACAGTTTAGTTACATTAAACAGCTACTATTCTACAACTATATATTCCAAACTTGAAACAATTCCTTTTTAATTTGCTAATATAGGAAGCTAGGTACGACAAATTTGTAGTTTATTTTTATTGAAGCTATGAAGTTCGAAGATATCTGATTCTTCTCGAAATTTCAGTACGAGACAATTGCAATGGCCTGGTCTGAAATGTATCTACGATCTTCGGTATGCAAGAGTGATTCTAATAATAATAATAATAATGATAATAATAATAATAATAATAATAATAATAATAATAATAATAATGATAATAATAATAATAATGATAATACAGATTAATCTGTATATATGGCAACCCTGTTTCGCAAGGCATATTTTCACACGACCCCATACTAGTATAAAGATGTGTTCAACATCATCATTTTCGCTTTCGCATTGCCGTTCGTAATTGAATGTGTTAGTGACGGTACAAATCTGCTTTTCTACCTGTCTTCGGAGCCATCGTTCTGACGGTGTCTCGTACGTACAGAGTAACTGCTTTAACTTAAATGACGCTATTTCTCACATCACATTTCCTTTTATAAGTGCTAGTGGTAGCACGATAGGACGTCCCCTTTGTTAGAATTCCTTTCCTATACGCAGAACGGGAAACAGTGAAACGATATAAAAGAGAGAGTTAGCAGAGCGGCAGCCAGTATCATTCGTCATCTAACACTCGATGTGGATAGACGAATAACCTACTACGACTAATTTCGATTTTGTTTTATTTTTTATTCGCAGTTGTCTACCTACCCAAGCTATGGGTAAAAACCGCCATAGATCCGAGAAGGATCCAAAGGATGCTAAGCGTCTGAAGCCAAGTGATGTACAGGTAAACGACCGTTTGCTGAGTAAAAACCAATATGCTGATCTGCCAGTAGATGTCGAAGAGGAACTGCAGAAGAAGGAAAAAATGCCGCCTTTCTACCTGAAGGGCTTCCCACCAACTCTACGCTCGGATTTCAACACACTGATCAGCAAAGGACTACAGGCAACAATCCGTTTATGTACTGAAGGCTACAAAATAACTGTTCCGGCTTTGAACCACTACAAAGGAGTGGAATGCTATCTGAAGCAGACAAAAGCGGAATACTTCACACACGATATTGCCGCCAACAAACCTATGAAGGTTGTAATTCGAGGACTACCCGACATGATGGAAGCCGAACTAAAGCAGGCACTGTCGGAGGCTGGACTAAAGCCTTTGATGGTATTTAAAATGAAGCGCCATAATACGGACAAAAAGTTTAGAGATCAACTGTACCTGATTCATCTGGAGAAGGGCTCCATCACCATGAGTCAACTGAAAACGATTAAATCGTTATTTCACATAATCATCGAATGGCAAAAGTATAAACCGGTACATCGGGATGTCACACAGTGCACGAACTGTTTGAACTACGGCCATGGAGCGAGGAATTGCCACATGAAAAGTCGGTGCGGGAAATGTGCCGAACCACACAATACCAACGATTGCCTACACTGAAATGAAAATCTTATTTATGTTCATTAGATTTGTCATATGAATCATATGCCGAATATAATTCATAGAAATTATATGGAAACTTATATTCTTTATTTAATGTGTACGTCAAATCTAAATGGACGTTATCATAATGAAAGTTAAAAAAATATCCCATATCATTTATATGGAAATCCGATGAAAGTCGTGAATAGTTGTGTCCTCGATAGTCATCAACTGCTCCAGACCATTTTTTTCAGGAAGTTTCGCATCTCAATGTAATTTTAAATCGCTGACAAGACAGCTCATCCAACTTCGTTCAAGGATATGCGTTAACGGACCATGAAATATATATCCGGTACATTTCATTACTCTATCTGTCTAGTAAGATTTATTGTTTTATTTTCAGTCTCGGGATCTCACTTCTCTTTCGCAAATATCATGAGGTGCTCCCTTACCGAATGGAATACTAGTATAGCTGGAATCCTCAAAGAAAAGTAGTAGTTGGCAATTATCTGCTATTCGTATAAATATATATATATATATATATATATATATATATATATATATATATATATATATATATATATATATATATATATATATATATATATATATATATATATATATATATATATATATATATATATATATATATATATATATACATATATATATATATATATATATATATATATATATACATATGTATATATATAAATAAATTTTATAAAACTAGTCATATGGTATAAATGAACCTATATAAATAAATTCGAAGTGAATATAATATGCGCTTCATAAATTGTTCATGTATGTTGTGCGGATATCTAGTAATGGTTATAAGACGCGCCAATAAATTTGACTCAGAATGGAAATTTCATTCGTTATATGGGAATCCTGTAAAAATAACGTTAAGAAGAGTTTTGTGTTTCATAAGATTATCTCATATATTTGACATGATGTTGAACACATCTTGTAACTATGATTGGAAATGCTAATAGTGCAAAATCATTAGAATATCATATAATGTGAAAAAGAAAATTTAGCTCAGTGTACTAGATGACATCGCTGTAAAATGTGTGAACTGTGATGGCGACCATCCATCTACTAGCAAATCGTGTCCCAAACGTGCTGAGTTCACAAAAATTCGACAACAGGCATCCCGTAAACAATCAACGCACAAGAATGTTCCACAGAAGGATGAAATTAATTTCCCACGGCTCCCACCGAAGAGGGATATTCCGAATTTGCCGCCACTTCCTCGCAGCAATCCAAAGACTTCAGCCTCTGGATCCCAAAAAGAATCTTCCTCAAGAATCCCTCCTGGATGGGGCAATAATCAACCACAAGCAAAGGATGACTCTGGTGATTTATTCTCTGCTGAACAACTGATCGTCATTTTTGAAACAATGACAACAAAACTACGAAACTGCAGAACGCGGTTAGATCAAATCAACGCCTTAGGCAAATTCATCATCGAATATGCAATATAATGAGTTGGTTATAGTAAATTGGAATGCTTGCTCACTCAGGAGCAAAACTGCTGAATTGTCCGACTTTCTTCAAGAGAAGAATGCCGATATTGCTATTTTAACTGAAACTCATCTTAAACCTGAAATTTCTATTTTTATTTCCAATTACAGGATTCACAGGCTCGACAGGACAACTACCAGAGGGGGAGTTGCCATTGCCGTTAAACGATCCATTCAGCACAGGCTTCTGTCAGCCTTTAAATTGCAACTCATAGAAGCCATCGGAATTGAGATTACAACGACGATGGGACCCATCATCATCATTGCAGCGTACTGCCCCAAACAAACCAATCTTCGAGATGGTACGTGTGCATCATTGAAGCGAGATCTGGCTATGCTCACTCGACGACAGAACAAATTCATCATTGCTGGGGACCTGAACGCACGGCATGAGCTGTGGGGAAACAGAAGACAGAATCGAAACGGATTCGTACTTGCCGAAGATTACGAAGCTGGACAGTACAACATCTTCGCTCCGGATCAACCAACGCGACTTTCCAGATCGGGAGTTCATTCCATTTTGGATATATTCATCAGCAACATCGCCATAGACAGCTCTCCGGTTGTCTTCAATGAGCTCTCTTCCGACCACTTTCCAGTAATATTGACGTTGGGATCTTCACCAGAAACAGTGCCTATTCAACCTCGGAGGAGCTATTATCGCACCGATTGGGTCCAATTTCAACATATCGCCGACCAACTTATTAATATCGATTTGCCACTTGATTCCCCGATGGAAATCGATGCAGCCCTATCTTCCTTCCAGCATTCAATCACAGTCGCTCGTGATAGGACGGTTCCAGTACAACACATGCCGAGTTCCTCTCTTCAAATCGACAGTGTCACCAAGAAACTCATCCGACTTCGGAATATCTACCGGAGGCAGTATCAACGAACTGGCATCCTAGATAGGAAGACTACTTATAACAACTTAACTAGGATAATCCAGGAAAGGATATCTGAGCTTCGCAACAGGAACTTCCAGCAAAAGCTTCGAGTAATTCTCCCACATTCAAAGCCCTTCTGGTCCTTAACGAAGGTGCTTAAGAAAAAACCGAAGCCTATTCCTCCTCTGATGTCACCCCAGGACGCAGCTGAAGGAATACCTTTAATCACACCAGTAGAGAAGGCAAATGCGCTAGGCCAGCAGTTTGTGTGTTCTCACAATTTAGGACTTAACATTGTTAGTCCATATGAAAGAGCCGTTGCTGATAGCGTAGCTGAGGTTGACCAATCAGACAGCTTGGTTCCTGAGGAAAGTAGAGTCACTGCGAATGAGCTGATGGCTTTTGTGAAAAAATCCAAAAATATGAAGGCCCCCGGTTTCGACAACACATTCAACATTGAGCTGAAACATTTGAGTATTCGCTCATTTGTCTTCTTAGCTAAAATTTTTAACAGGTGCTGGGAGCTTGGTTACTTCCCTTCAATGTGGAAGTTAGCTAAAGTTATCCCAGTTTTGAAACCGGGGAAAGATCCTTCCTTTTCCAAGAGCTATCGGCCCATCAGCTTACTCTCTGCCCTATCCAAGCTGTTTGAAAAGTCAATACAAAGGCGAATTCTTGCTTTTGCAGATGAACAGGATATATTTCTGGAAGAACAGTTTGGGTTCCGGAAAGGAAGATCCACCATCCACCAGCTCACAAGGGTTAACAACGTCATCCAGCAAAACAAATCAGTGTCCAAAACGACTGCCATGGCAATATTGGATATTGAAAAGGCATTCGATAATGTGTGGCACGATGGCCTGGTGTTTAAACTGCATCGGTATAATTTTCCCATGTATCTTATTAAAATTATCAAAAATTATCTTGCAGATAGAGCATTCCAGGTTTCTCTGAATAATGCACTTTCAGAAAGATTTACTATTCCTGCTGGTGTACCCCAGGGAAGTATCCTAGGTCCCATTCTATACAACATTTTCACATCAGACATCCCACCTCTTCCAGGTGGTGGTGTTCTGTCACAATTTGCTGGTGATACTGCCATTCTTTACAAAGGTCGTGTCATTAATGCTCTGAAAAATAAACTACAGACAGGTCTGGACGCTTTAACGGAATATTTTACAAGCTGGAAAATTGTGATCAATGCAGCAAAAACTCAGGTCATCTTGTTTCCACATTCAAGATCTCCAAAACTTGTTCCATCAGACGAATGCAGAATACGATTCGGTGATGAGGTCATTCAATGGTCCGATGAAGTTATCTATCTAGGACTCACCTTTGACAGACATCTGATATTCAGGTCACATGTTGACAAAATCGTGCAAAAATGCAGCATACTCATTAGGTCTCTGTATCCGCTGATTTGTAGAACATCTAAACTATGCCTGAAGAATCAGATGGCTGTCTATAAACAAATCATCTACCCCGCAATTGAATACGCAATCCCTGTTTGGCGGGGCTGTGCACGAACACACAAACTTAGGCTTCAGCGCATTCAAAGTAAGATCTTAAAGATGATTCTAAATCTACCCCCTTGGACAAGAACTAGTGAAGTACATGAGATGGCCTCACTGGATATACTAGAACAAAAATTCGAACAATACTGCACGAAATTTGAAGAGAGGTGCTCAATCTTTGAAATACAAATAATTCAAAATTTGTACGTATTAGTTTAAGGATAGTTATAAGTAGGTAGACATTTTATAAATAATTAAAATAAATAGTATGATTAAACATTAGTATGTAAAACAAGAGTAACTAAAACACCTAATATTAATAACGAATCGTATGAACAACAAAGATGAAAGGCCAAAGGGTCAAAACACTTATACTGTAAAATGTTGATGTAATACACAAAAATAAGATTAATAAACAGATATTTATGCAAAAAAAAAAATGAGCGGCAGCCAGTAATACTGAATGGGTCGTCGAGCTGTGGAGGAACAATTAAGGGCAAGGCAAAGTCCCGCTCAAACCGTGCTGGTCTGAAGTGCCCAGTTGGCGGCAGAATCCATCGTTTGCCTCGGAAGGGGAACTACGCCGAGCGTGTCAGTGCTGGTGCATCGGTCTATCTGGCGGCAGTGATGGAGTACTTGGTTGCCGAAGTGTTGGAGTTGACCGGTAACGCTGCCCATGACAACGAAAACGAAAATCATCCCTCGTCATCTGCAGCTGGCCATCCGTTGAAAACCCCGTCCTTTTCAGGATGACCACATCACTGTGATAAAGAAATATTTAGAATTGCTTTAAGTTTAGCCAGTTCTGATACGCCTGGAAAGTAGAATGCGCAAATCAAGTGGAAACATTTGTTCTAACAATTTTTGTTTTCGGCCGCATACTAAAGTACTCGCGACAAAAATACATATTGATCTGTGGCAACTCTGTTTCGCACGGCATATTTGTAAACTAGTATAAAGATGTGTTCAAAATCATCACTTTCGCTTTCGCATTGCCGTTCGTAATTGAATGTGTTAGTGACGGTGCATATTATTTTAACTCCCATCTTGATGAATCTTTTGGTAGGCAATATTGAGATCTGAGATGGTTCTCGTGTGTGTCTTGTTTCGGCAATGGGCCTTGCTGGACTTTTTGGCTGCCTTTTTCGGTTTCATTGTGCTGACGGTGTCTCGTGCATTCATATCGGGAAACAATGAGACGACAGGTCCTCGATGTTGCTGTCGTGTGTCTTGTTTCGGGGAGAGTTGCTCAGCAAATGATAGGAAAAGTGAACCATTCAACTTTTATATGGATGCTCTTGTATAGATACAGACATCTCGCGTTCTGATTGGCTGGTGCTGTCATGGGTTAAATCAAACAGGTTTTTCAATAGTGTACTATTGAAAAACTTCAATATTGTTGTAATACACGTTCAAGTTGAATATTTTCGATTCTATTGGTAGTTAGATTATATAAATCCTTCTACAGATCACTGAGCTATGAGCTTTCAAAATACGAGAAAGGCAAACGCGCCATATGAATTATCCTCTTTGATACTCGTTTATACCAAACATTTCAGAAAAGTTTAATTGTGAACTATTTAAGAATATGTCACACAACTGAAAGTTTTATCATAAAATTGTGATCATATTTCCGATGGCATGTAGCAAGAATTATGTTGATTCGTTAGATATAACAGGAGATATTCACGATCAAAAACTTATCACTCTCTCAGAGGGTAAATTTTGAAAAGGCGCCCCATAGTAAAGTAAGTCGTATTCACGACAAAATAGTATTGTTTAAACACCTCCACGTATATACCATAACCAAAATTATTAGGGAAAGGTTTAGATATGACCTTCCTGTAGCAAAAAAAAAGTTAAATCTCTAATTTATCGTTGATTTCTTCGAAAATATGAGTACACAGTATAATGTTGAGAAACATATTGATTCATGGTCTTGATAGATTTGCGAAATTTGCAAAGCCGAAAGATCCTGCGGAAAGATAATGTTACTGCAAGAATTCAATTTCACACACGAAGTATCAGGAGCGCAGCTTTTGCCTTTCTAGCATGACGCAAAGGCAAGAAATTTTACAGCAGAGACAATAAGTTTTGCGCTTTTATAACTTCTACAATTCTGGTTCATGCTAAAAGTGGTTTAATTGTTTGATCAAAAAGTGCATCCAAATTATGGAAGTCAGTCGGTATTCGCACCGCATGCGAATAGCTCTTGGCTCCTGATATTTGAGTGACTAAGTGATACAAAGAGTGATATTAGAGTGACTAAGAAATTAATCAGCCTTTTTTTAACTAATCAGTCTTTATTAAGACTACCACAAAATAAGTCTTTATCAAGACTTTTCCAAAACTAGGAGTCTAATCGAAGACTAATTTAGCCTAATTAATTTAATTTCAAATTCCATTCATTTCAAAAATGCCTGCGTTCAACCGGAAAGGCAACAAGCCTAAGGCTAAATATAATTCAATACGGAATAAATCACAATCCGTTATTCAACATTTTGTCGTGAATACGACTTACTTTACTATGGGGCGTCTTTTCAAAATTAGCCATATGGAAGAATGGGCAGAACTTAATCGTGAATATCTCGACTTGTATTAAAGGCAGCAACATAATTCTTTCACTATTTCATCAACAATATGATCAGGAATTTAGAATAATATTTTGAACAGTGTGAGATAACCACAAACAACTCAAAAATTAAGTTTTCTGAAAATTTTGAAACAACGCGGAAAACTCTTAACTTTTGCTTGGGTTTTTCGCGCAAGGACGACGATTTTGAGGTAGTCAGGCACACATCTTCAACTGAACGTTATAAAAGGGGAACCGTGGTCGAAAATCGATCATTTCTTCTTGTGCGTTGGATGGAAGTAGACGTCGGGGCGAGATGACGCATTCAAACAGCGGCATCGGAGAGCGGCACCTTCTGCGTGGTTAAAAACCTTTAACGCTCAGCTCGTAGTTCTCATTTGACTTCCGGTCGTCAAGGCGAAAAGACGCATTAAACCAGTTTGGCATCATTTGGCACTGCGTGCGGATGTGTCGGTTTGTACGCAAAGCTAGTTGCAATTCAAGCAAGAACTATTGCATCAGCTGCTGGTGCTTTGCATTGGAGAGAAAGAAAACAAGAAACGAAAAGTGGACAACATTATATAAAATCAGCCGTTCTAATGGCTCTAAATGTTATCTAAAGAACTATTAAGATTACTTCTTTGCAAATCGAAGGTAAAAATCATCAGTTTAGTGAAAATCCAAAATCATTTGATTTGCTTCGTGCACTTTTCGCTGTGCGAAAATCGTTCGAGAAAAATGTTCCGAGCTGTGCTAAATAACGTAGATAATTCCACAATTTTGTCCTTCTAAAAGGCAGAAATGAATCCTGTACAGCATCTTGATAGTTTCTTTCAATGAAATATGCAAATCCGAAATGGGATAATCGACGTCAAAAATCGTTTAAAATTTTGGTAGTGAAAAGGGGAAAAGTTTCGCAATTCACACAATCGATCAACTATCAATTCGAATTCGAAAGTGTAAAGAAATCGTGTCAGTTTTATTCGTGTTCACGACATCCATTTATGTCTCTGACATTACACACCCGTACTTTTTTCTAATAACATTCACGATCTTATAGAATTTGAATGTAAAAATAAGACAACGGACGAATTTCCCTTCCGTAGATTCTATGCCGTCTAACAATATTTACGAGATTCTTCCTGAATCCGATTGTAGCGACATAGAAGAAAATTCTTCAAAAATTCCCAAAATAGACGCTTGTCGTTCTGGGAAGAAACAATAATCTATGCCACCAGTGACGGTGATGATTTCCGACTTCAAAGCATTCCGTACTGAGCTTTCTACTTTTCTACCGGAAGTAAAAGTCTTATTTCAAATCGGACGAAGAGGAGAATGTCGAGTCTTGGTTGATGGATTGGAAGATTATGAACGTCTTATCCGATATTTGTCCAAGAAACTTAATAAATTTTATTCATATGGTACAAAATCTCACTTGAAAGGCTTATCAAATGATCAAAGTACTGATGGAATTAAAAATGAACTAAAAGAATTGCTTGGTTTTGCCCCTTGCCAAGTAATACTTATGAAAAAAAAAACGAGATTAATCCAGCTAGCAGTGAGATGATACCTTTTTTTATCAATCCGCATGTGTTTTTTTGCATCGATATTCTTAGGAGTTTTAGTTCTCATGACATTTTTTTAATTATCGCCGTTTTAAACGGTAAATTGTGATTTTAATCACTCATTACCCTGAAATTTCGAAATTGCAAATCGTATCGAATTTCAATCCTAACGTGCGACAATCGATTGAACATTTCATGAGATGTCGAAGTAAGTTCCACTTTAGAGTTTTTCGTCATTATTGATGGTTTTCAGGAGCTAGCATAACCCAAAATGATTCGAATGACCATAAATTAATACGCCAAACAATTTACATCTTCTATATCGGTATGCATTTTAAAAACTCATCATCTGTAACTCCAGAATCGGATAAAATTCACCAATTTTGGATGGGACCTTAAGTCCTTTAATTTGAATTTTTGTTTTTGAAGTTCGGTTTGGCCTTTTTGAAAAAATAATTAAGCTTTGAGAAACGATTCTATACTGGAACCGAACTTCTAAAATCGGTGTAGCCGAAATCAGTTAAATTCACCTGAGTAGTGTGTAGACATCTTTAAGAAATTGTAGTGCGAATTAAAATTTGGGGGTACATTCTGAATCGAAAACTGAATACTGCTTAAACTGAAATAAATTTATTTCGTAATCGACTATCCAAATCAGCAAACATGATCAACCTGATTAATTTATGTGAAATTGACATTTTTATACTTATCACCCTGTATCTCCTAAGCCAGAAATCGGATCTGACTAAATTTTATAGGATTTCAAGACCTCTCATTTGAATCATAGATGATTCTTAGATTTCATTTGAATCTTAGATCGGTTCAGCCATCTACGAGAAAAATGAATTGCATTATTTTAATTTCGTTTTATATATCATCCTGTGGTTCCGCAATCAGAAGTCAGATCCAAACGTAATTCAGGAACCTTGTTTGGGAGTATACTACTTTTCATATCAATCTAAATTTGTAGAAAACGGTTTAGCCATCTTCGAGGAAATTGAGTGAAAATATTTGTCACACACGCATTTGCTGATCTCGACGAGTTGAGTCGTATGGTATATGGAAGTTATGTTCTTCCTGCTTTTATGGCTGTAAGTAGTTTAAATCAATATAATTATGAAATTGCTTTCAACTCGAAAATGCTGATATCATCTGGTTTACACATGCCATATTCGAATGATTATGTTGCCAAAAACGAACCGTGCTAAAATCGGTCCAAATTGTCATGAAAAAGGATGCTGAACACAGTCTTTTTGTTACTTAGAAACAATTGTATGTCCCAGTATAAAAATCGTGTTTTCCGTTGCTCCCAAGCATTTCTTTGCCAGACAGTGCTAAAAACTTCTACTGCTTGAATAAGGGGAAAAGTCGTTTACACAAAAATTTCGATATCTCCGTTAAAAATGGACGGATTTTAACAATCTATGGCTTGTTGGATAGCTATTACCGTGCGGAATCTAAGTCTGAAAATTTATTCTGTTTTCAAGGTCAATTGTGACAGATACTGTCAAAAAACTGAAAATTTTGACATAAAACTTCGTGTAACTCAAAAAGTAAACATCCGATCTCAAAACCATTCAATAGCGTTTTTGGTGACGGGGAGACCTTTCATTTGCGACTAGTTTGATCAAAATCGGTTCAGCCATCTCTGAGATCTCGACCTCTTAGTTGACAACACACATACAGACACACACACATCGATTGGTATATGTCATTCGGCCCTTCGGGCCTCGGAAAATTTTTCTAAAGTTTGAGCGAATTCTATACCTATTTTTTATATTTATAAAAAAAGGTAAAAGAGAGAATGGTACTTTTAAACCACGCTCTGTTATTTCTCATGAACTTTACTTAACACACTTCAATGGAAGTGATGTAAACAATTTGAAAACTTTAGAAAAAGTACGTTTCAATTTCCACATTAAAATTCATTTGGGAACATTATAAACGGCATAATGGTATTGCAATCTTAACGCGATGTAGTCGTTGCCAAGACTTCGGCCATTCAACCAAAAATTGTCATATGGATATACGGTGTTTGAATTGTGGTAAATCGCATTCGAAAGACGATTGTCTAATGAATGAAACCACTGATAAATTTTCATGTCAAATTGCGATGGAAATCATAAATGCAATTATTTGAAATGTCCTGTCAGGGAATATCCTGTTCGCTTAGACAACAAGTCAAATCAACGACCTTAAATTTACAGAGCATACCTGCAAACCAAAAACGCGTTTCAAATGCCACGCCTAATTCTTCTAAGGCACTTATATCTTCGAATTTAAAACAAAAAACAGATAAGCCTTCAAATTCGTCTTTTAACGAAAACAATTTATTGACAGGTAGATCGACCTCGTCATCATCTTCTTCTAATGACAGTTACGCATTGGTAACAGATAGACAACCACCTCTTAATTCTTCTAATGTCAATATTAAAAACACACGCCTTCCAGTTCATCTTATAACGAAACGAATTTATTAATAGGTAGATCGGCCAAATCATCTTCTTCTAATGGCAGTTACATTAGTGTTGGAAACGTACACTTGTGAATAATTTGCCTCTATTAAATTGAAAATGTATTTCTTCTTCTATAAATTGTTACTTTAAACACTATCGAATTTTATGTACACGAATTACTACCTATATGCTAAACAAAATGTAAATTTAAACAAGTATCCTGCGCTACAATTTATAATTCTACCTTAGTTTAATATCATGCAATGGAATTCGTACAAATTGAATTCATGCTATCGAACACCAACACACATGCAAAGTACGGGTAGAAATTTAATTCCTATTGTCATCCGATCATGCAGTTAAAATTCATCAGTTATATATCAGAATCTCGAGACGAACGGTTGTTCGATAATCCGTTCTCCGAAAGCCCTCATTACACACGTTTTTCTGCACGACAAACAATTGTATTCGGTTCGAAGAAAGTTTAACGGCTAGTCGCGTTTAGTGAAGAACATTTTGGTGCCGAAACCCGGGAATTGAGAATAGCACTCGTTTTCCCGCAACGATCATTTGATTTTTGGATATTTCTACCAGCCACATCGAGACAATAGCGGCATCGTTTCTGGAAACAATAGCGACGCCATCATCAGCAGGTTCATCTTTCGTTTGGACAATTTTTGGAAGGACGTTCAACAGTACCAGCGTCGGTCGTCACCGATTTTGCAGTCTGATCCAGGAAATCGTCTCAGGCCATCTAGCACTGCTGAGTCTCATTGAACGCAGCGGTTAACGGGTGAGGTTAAATTGAAGCTGAAAGGCAGGTGGGTACTCTTTAATATAATTCGAGCCACGTGCAGTTAAAGTGGAACAATGATGTCGCGCTCTATGACAAAGAAAACGAAGCACAATAAATTACTGTTTGTTCGGCGTACCAACATTCTTGGTTCGGCCAAACTTATTGAAGAGTTTAATGAAAATTATATAGCGGCTCAAGCCAACGATGTTCCCTTTTTATACAAAAACTAAATCCGCTATGGGAGGAGTTTGAAGAAATCGAAAATGAACTTGATTCCCTTCGAATAGGCGATCCGATCTTTTCCGAGGAACGATCTGAATTCCAAAATATATATTTTCAATTAAAAGGTTGCGTTGTCGAGTAAGGTACCCCCTGCACCTCCCAGTCCGCTATGTTCGCCGGCACACTGCCCGCCCCCTCAAACTCTTGGACTTCGACTGCCGGAGACTAAAATTCCTGAATTCCATGGAAACATTGAACATTGGTCGAACTTCCACGATGTTTTCGATTCAATGATTCATAGGAATCCAACTTTGCCAAATATCCAAAAGTTACATTACCTTCGCGCTTCACTCAAAGGTGATGCAGCTCGTATAATACAATCCATTCAAACATCGGGCAACAACTACCCGATTGCATGGAAACTAGTTACTGATCGTTTTGATAACACAAACCTACTCGTCAGACAACATGTGTCGGCGTTGTTCAGGATACCCGCTGTTCGGAAAGAATCAGCGTCCGGTCTGTCAGATCTTGTTGATAATTTCGAAAAACACATCAAAATTTTGGCTACTCTTGAAGACGAGAAGGATCACTGGAACTCAGTTCTAGTGGAACTTTTAAGCAGTCGTTTGGACCCAAGCTCTCAGCGAGAATGGGAATCCGAATGCTCGGATGCAGAAAGGCCACAGTACACAAATCTCGTTGACTTCATCAACAAGCGCGGACGAATGCTGCAGTCGCTCAAGCTCTCCCACTCTCAAAACTCAATTGTCGCCGTGGATGTAAGGCAGCCGAGAGCTCGCACCATTTCGAATGTCGCCACTTCGGACCACGTCGTCAAATGTGTGGCTTGCAAACATGCTCATCTGCTGTTTCAGTGCGATGTCTTTCGTGGAATGTCCCCTCAACAACGTTTCGAACTAGTGAAAAAACACGGGATCTGCATCAATTGCCTGAAAGGGCAACATTTCGCCACAAATTGCACCGGAGGCGTATGCAAGTATTGCAATCAAAAGCACCACACGCTTCTTCATCTCGGTCCAGCCCCGTCGCACGCAGCAACGTTCGCGTCTGGTCAAAGACTGAATCACACTGGAACTCACTACATTGCCCCTACTAGTAATGAGTCAGGTCAAGCCCGATACGCTCAATCGCATTCTTCCCCCGTATCGCTACAAACGTTTTCGTTGAACTCGTCTTCGTCATCGCCGTCGTCGGTTGTTGCGCCTTCCCAGTCGTCGGCACACGACAATTTCGCATCATTTCCACCTACTCAAACCTGCCAGACAGTTGTTCCTTCTTCTGTCTATTCAGAATCCACTGTTTTTCTGCCGGAAAATCATCAAACTCCAAGATGTACATGGATCATTCCATTTTTCCCGTGAATTTTTGGACAGTGGATCTCAGCCGAACTGTATTTCGGAATCACTTGCTCAAAAACTTTGCTTGAAAAGAATCAAGATCAATCAGCCCGTGAGTGGATTAGGCCATCCATCGTTAATGTTCGTCACCGTGTTGTGGTTAATTTTGCTTCCCGTTTTGGAACATTCAAGAGTCAGATAGAGTGTTTAGTGTTGCCTAAACTAACACGTCTTGCCAGCCAGGACAGTGAACATCGCAAGTTGGAAATTATCGAAGCACTTGCCCATTGCCGATCCACAGTTTCACGCTTCCGCTGGTGTTGACTTGCTGATAGGAGCCGAGCTATTTATGAAGCTCCTCCAGCCAGAGCAGATTCACATTGGTGATAATCAACCCACACTCCAGAAAACAGCACTTGGATTCGTTGTAGCAGGAAAAGCTCAATCACGACCAATTGCACCTGTCATCTGAAGTTTAGTTTCGGTTGACGATCATTTGGATACCAAACTTCAACGATTTTGGGAAATCGAGTGTTTCGAGCATGGAAAGGCATTCACTAAGGAGGAACAATTATGCGAGGACCATTTCCGATCAACACTCGAGAGCATCGGATGGTCGCTACATCGTGCTGTATCCAATTCGTCATGAAAAATTGCCTCTCTTGGGTGACACTCTGTCAGCGGCCCAGCGCCGGATTATAGATCCCTTCAGCAAATTTTGTGGAGAAGTATGGAATCGGAACCATTGAAATTTTACCAGCTGCGAACAGTAACGTACGGTACGTCTGCTGCACCGTTTCAAGCAACTAGGGTCCTGAACCAGATCGCCGAGGATGAAAATGAACGGTTTCCACTGGCCGCGCCCTTGGTAAAATCGAATTTTTATGTTGATAACCTACTTTTTGGATGTAGCAGCCTCGATCTCCTCGTCGAAACCATTAAACAAGTCAACGGTATGTTGAAGTGTGAGCAATTCAACCTTCGACAATGGTGTACCAATGACCCAAGAATTCTCGCTCACATTCCGCCTGAGCTTCATGAAGCAACATCAGAGCTGGAACTAGATCAAAGTTTATCGGTAAAAACTCTCGGGCTTCTGTGGCTTCCTCAACAGGACCAATTCGGATTCAAAGTACCGTCAATCCTGCCATTGGAGACGGTAACAAAACGGATCGTTCTATCAGAAACGTCCCAGTTTTTCGATCCGCTGGGATTGGTCGAGCCAGTTATTCAAAGTGCAAAAATGTTCATTCAGCATCTTTGGAAACGCGAATTTGCATGGGATGAGCCACTTTCATATGAGCTGAGAGACTGGTGGTTAACGTTTCGGTCCACTACCGACAAACTGAGAGAGCTGAAGCTTACCCGATGGATCCTCTCTTCAGGTGATTCATCATACACTTTGCATTGCTTCTGCGATGCCTCTGAAAAGGGTTACGGTTGTTGTGTATACGTGCTATCAACTGATGTAAACGGGAGCCCTCAATGTCGTCTGCTCATCGCCAAATCCAGGGTGGCCCCTGTTAGTTCTGTATCCAACCTTGGCTTGGAGCTATGTGCCGCTGTTCTAGGAAGCCAGCTTGTAGACACCGTTACTCAAGCAACACAATTGTCAGGCCAAACCTTTTTTGGACGGATTCATCAGTCGTATTTCACTGGATACAGTCCTCAGTTTCCTCTTGGCGAGTGTTCGTTTCAAACCGTGTTGCGGAAATCAATCGGCTCACAAAAGGTCATCGGTGGCGCCATGTTCCATCAGATCAAAATCCAGCAGATCATATTTCGCGGGGACTCAGACCCGACAAAATCATCCAAAACAGGTGGGACGGCCCATCATTTCTCATGGACAAGGCTAGCAACTGTCCTCCAGCGATCGTTGGACTGTCTTCTTCGGACTATGATTTACACAATACTGAACGAAAACCACTCGTCTCGTTATCAGTAATTATTCCAGACGACACTTTGATTACCTGTCGTTCTCAACTCGGTCCACTACTAAAAACAATCGCCTATTGTTACCGGTTTGTGAACAATTGTCGAGTCAGCGATAAAAGCCGATCCTTCGGATTCATTTCTCCTACAGAATACGAACACGCTTTGAAATCACTTGTTCGACTTGCACAACGAAAATGTTTCCAACCTGAATTCGAATCTCTGGAGGCAAAAAACAGCCAGAAAATCGCTAACATTTCTTCCAAGTCGCCTTTGAAGAAGTTTAATTTGATGGTGGATAGTTTCTGATTGTTACGTCTTAAAGGACGTTTGGAGCGAGTATCTGCAGCGGTAGATACCAGATTTCCCATGTTATTGCCGGCCAAACACCATCTGACAGATTCAATTGCTCGATCCATTCACCTGCAAACATTGCACTCGGGCCCTCAATTATTGTTGGCCACCATACGACAAAGATTCTGGCCTCTACGAGGAAGGGATCTCGCTAGAAGGACGGCCCATCAGTGCATAATCTGTTTCCGGTGTCGACCACGAGAATGCAGACAGTTTATGGGTCCATTGCGAGCGTACGCATCACTCCGGCGAAAGTGTTCGAAAATGTTGGACTGGATTATTGTGGTCCGTTTTTCGTTCAACCGCTTGTGGGACGAGGCGCGTCGGTAAAAGTCTGGGTCACAGTATTCACGTGCATGGTGGTTAAGGCGGTCCACCTAGACGTGGTCCCGGTCTCTCGTCTTCGGCATGCGTAAACCTACTTAAGCGGTTCTTGCGTCGTGTCGGTCGTGTTCGAAACATATACTGCGACAACAGCACCGCGTTCGTGGGCGCGAATCGCGAAATACGGGAGATGCGACTAGAGCTCAAGCAACAGCTTCAATCAGCAGCTATACAGGCAGTTCTGTTAAACGAGGTGTTCAGTTCAACTTTATACCACCACGAGCTGCCCACTTCGGTGGACTTTGGGAGGCCGCGGTCAAGGCCTTCAAGCACCATTTCTACCGCATCCTGGGACAAACGATCTACGTCTACGATGATTTCCGCACCGCTATCGGTAAAATAGAAAGCATGCTGAATTCTCGCCCCCTCGTTCCGGTTTCCAATCATCCCGAAGACCTGAATGCTCTCACTCCTGGCCATTTTCTGGTGGGCGAGTCTCAATTCTCACTGCCAGAACCAGAATACACCAACTAATCGTTTGAAACACTTCCAGATCATGCAAAAATCACGGACTACATTTGTCTACTACATAACAGGCCTTCTGGATGGCGGTCCATCCCAGACAAAATAGAAGTCGGTACTATGGTTCTGTTAAAACGCAACAACGTTCCTCCATTGCACTGGCCGTTGGGACGAATCGATAAACTTCTTCCAGGAAGAGATGGCATTGTACGAGTGGTCAATGTTCGCACAGCCACAGGAATCTTCCAGCGAGCTACAACCGAGCGTTGTATACTACCCATTGAGAAGAAGCACGCAGAAGCGAAGGACGAGATCTCCGACGAAGAGTAGTGGAACTGCACAGTTCAACGGGCCCCACCCTGTTGGAAACGTACAATTGTGAATAATTTGCCTCCATTAAATTAAAAATGTATTTCTTCTAATCTAAATTGTTACTTTAAACACTATCGAATTTTATATACACGAATTACTACCTATATGCTAAACAAAATGTAAATTTAAACAAGTATCCTGCGCTACAATTTATAATTCTACCTTAGTTTAATATCACGCAATGAAATTCGTACGAATTGAATTTATACTATCGAACACCAACACACATGCAAAGTACGGGTAGAAATTTAATTCTTATTGTCATCCGATCATGCAGTTAAAATACATCAGTTATATATCAGAATCTCGAGACGAACGGTTGTTCGATAATCCGTTCTCCAAAAGCCCTCATTACACGCGTTTTTCTGCGCGACAAACAATTGTATTCGGTACGAAGAAAGTTTAACAGCTAGTCGCGTTTAGTGAAGAACAATTAGTTTAACAGGTGGAAATCTACCTACCAATATTCCTTCAATGCCATTCGCTTCTTTAAACGAAGTCGATTTAGGCGATATAACTGAAAATGAAATGATCTACCTACAAGATCACTTTTTTCAAATGATCATCCGAATGAATTCGACTTCATCACTTTCTGAAGCATTTCAAATCGGATGGCAATTTGCAAATAATGAATTTGAAATTCAACAGTAATGTCAATAATTATTTGAATATTTTAAATTGAAATGCTCGATCTTTAAAATCGAGTGAAGATGAATTCTCGAAGTTCACAAAATTCATATTACCATTGTGACAAAAACTTTTCTTAAACCAAATGTCAAATTGAAAAGTAATCCACATTATGGGGTTCATCGATTTGAAAGGTTTACTGCAATGGGTGGTGGAGTTGCCATTTTTGTCCAACGGCAAATTAAACATCGAATTATACCTTCTTTCAATACTAAACTTATTGGAATCGAAGTTGAAACCATTAATGGAATTTATTGCATCGCTGGAGCATATTTGCCATTCCAATGCACCGGCGAACAATTAAATTTCTTTAAATTTGACTTGCAAAAACTCATATCGACCGAAATTTTTCGTAATAGGGGACTTAAATGCTAAGCATATCCAGTGAAATTGTAGACAAAATAACAGTAATGGTAAAATACTTCATAATCAACTCTCAGCTGGTTACTTCGCAGTTCTTCATCCCAGTAATTCGACTTGTTTCTCTTCCGTGAAAAACCCGTCTACAATTGTTCTGGTTCTAACAGATCAAAGTCACATTTGTAGTGAACCGATTACACATGCTGACTTTGACTCAGATCATATTCCTGTAACATTTAGACTTTCCAGCGAAGCTATAATTAATCCAATTAGTTCTACATTCAACTATCATAGAGCTAATTGGTTGGAACACAGATTTCACATTGAAAATCATGTGGGTCATGAAACTGTTTTAGAAAATTCTGCGGATATCGGCACAGCAATTGATAATTTGAATCATTACATTATCGAAGCTAGAAATCTTTCAGTTCCCAAAGCTTAAACTAAATCAAATTCTCCTATCATCGATGACAATCTTCAACTGCTCATTCGGTTGAAGAATGTTCGTCGACGACAATATCAACGTTCTCGTGATCTTGCTATGAAAAACATAGTTAAGGATTTACAATAAGAAGTTAAACATACATTTACTCTTTTGCGAAATGAAAATTTCGCTAAAGAAGTTGAACAAATTAAACCATATTCTAAACCTTTCTGGAAACTTTCTAAGGTTCTTAAGAAACCTCAGAAACCGATTCCTGCTCTCAAGGAAGAAAATACTTCTTACTAATGGCGAAAAAGCTCAAAAACTTGCTCAGCAGTTCGAGAGTGTTCACAATTTTAATTTGAACATTGTGAGTCCTATTGAAAATGAAGTCTCACTGAAATATGATCATATTGCAAGTGTTATTACAAGATGACATTATTGAGACGAATTTGGATGAAATTAAGTCAATTATTAGGAAACTTAAAACATGATGTCTCCTGGTAATGAGGGAATCTTTAATATTCTTATTGAAAATCTTCCCGATGTTGCCTTGAGACTCTTCGTTAAAATTTTCAACAAGTACTTTTAGTAGCTTACTTCCCAAAAAGATGGAAAAACATTAAAGTAATTCTTATCCTCAAACCTGATAAAAACCCAGCAGAAACATCAAGTTATCGACCAATTAGCTTACTTTCTTCTATCAGTAAACTTTTTGAAAAATTTATCTTGTTGAGAATGATGTCTCATATAAATGAGAATTCAATTTTTTACCAGAACAGTTCGGATATCGTCATGAACATTCAACTACTCATCAACTTGTAAGATTAACGAACATGATAAAAGCAAATAAATCTTCTGGGTTATTAACTGGAGTTGCTCTTCTAGACGTCTAACAGAACAAATTGGCTCAAATGGTACGTTCCCCTTGATATTTTTAGATTCATACTCTTCAGGTTAGCTATCAGAATTGTAAATCTGAATTGCTACCCGTACGAGCAGGTGTTCCGCAGGGTCGAGCGTAGCTCCAATCTTGTATCATATTTTCACTTCTGATCTTCCAAATCTACCCGGTGGTCGTCATAAATCGCTATTCTGTGACGACACAAGTCTGTTAGCCACAGGTAGAAATCTAAGAGTGATCTGCAGTGCGGAAGCAAATGATGTCTTCATGATAATAATCAAATCATGTATATAATAGGGCTGAAAAGTCATCACTTGTGACTGAGCACCCAATTTAAATCTTAATTTAATTCTAACTCATATTCCAATAAATAGTTATTTATAAACAAAAGAATTCTGGAAGTCAAAGCATTTACTTTGCTTTTCTCACTGAACCGCTTCCTTCCAACGCGAGTGCATAGAAACAATACCCGTAAGGATACACAAAAAATCGTCTGTATTTGTAAGCAAGACTTTCTTGTGTCCCTCTACACCTCATGATCATCGACATCAAACGAATTTCAAAGTTGAGCCTTGTTGGCGACTGGCTTTCGAAAGTTGTTGAATTTATAAGGAGCTACTGTTTAGTGTGGCTAGCCATTCTCAGATAGAACAGCTATCGATGAGAGCAAACGATGACATTCACGAGTGAAAATGTCATGAGACATATGACATTTTTCATCTGCTATAGTCGTGGCGAAGTACAAATGGCGATTGCTGTCATTTGTGCGGTTTGTCTGTCTGCTGTTTCGTGTCATTCTCCAGTACCGATCGCAACCCTGGTCACGTCATTTAACTCTCACAAAGTCTTTATTTTCACAGTCACTATTTTCACAAAAGTGTATCAAACGTTATAATACAGATACGTATTTCGGAATGTTATTTACATCTTTCTTCAGTGTGTCGGATTTATAAGTTCACACCTAGGACAGGACCAGACAACTGGCTTCTTTTTCCAGAAAAATATTGCTCTTCTTATTCCGGTTGCTCCCTGCTGTAAATAATAAATGCCTCGCGATCACTGTTGCCAGTAGAGATAATTATTCATTCTGAAAACTTTCTCCCCTTATAACATGCAATTATTTATCATTTGAAAACACTTATGTCGTTTTTCATTGATTCCACTCGCTCGGTGCCAGTGGTTTGCTCTGACAGTTGATCAATGAAACGGTTTTATAAAGTTTGGTTTGCACGCTTGCTGCTCGGAAAAGAAAACGGGTGCAAAATAGTTGCCCGCGAATTGCCCCGAAAGGGCAATTTTTTCGTGCGGTGCAAATCAATGAAACACAGTGCATCTGTTTTGATTGCCCGACTGCACGAAAAGTGCACGAATCGAGCAAAACACTCCACGAGTGTTCTAAATGATAAACGACATTAGACAAATGTTATATCGGTCAAAAATATAGCTCTGGATTCATTTTGATCAGATGTTTGTTTTGAAGAAAACGTTTAGTTGAAACAGCCTAATAAAATTTTTCTAAAGCGCTCAATTTTGGGTAATTAATTTTTGCAGCTTTATTAACTAAAGTATTCAACATATTTTATTTGAGAAAAATAATAACATACAGAAGTATCCAAAGATTCGGTGCTATTCTCAACCAACATAATCAATATTCTCGTCCATATCACACTTCGTGATTTCAGGCTTTCTCCTTGTATCATCCAGTGATTGTTAAATTTACTTGTGTACTTTCCGCATTGACAGGATTTAAAACCAAAATGAACTTAAATCCTATTGAAATTAATAATTTTGAAAAGATGACCCAAAAAATAACATATCCAATATCAAGCTACATTGTTACCGACGAAACTGACAACACTTTTTCTACCACCCTGCAGTAATATTGATTTCAACAACTTGTACTTGCTTATGTCAATTTCAACCAATCACGAGCTGGTCCGAAATTGGTCCTAAAAGTGGATTAACAATTGTCAGGTCCTGTCCTAGGTTCACACCTAGAAAAAATCGTATAAATTTACGTCTTCTGAGACCGACATATATGAGCGTCAAAAATGACTAAATATTACAGTAAATCTATCTTATATTTAATGCATTCGGACATATTTTTAGGTGCTAACACATGTAAATTTACACGTTTGATTGAAAAGCGGGGTATGTTTGACGTATATTTATATCATTCTTGTAAAATTCAGTCATTTCACGGATTACGTTCTTAAGGATTGTGTCATATGTGGATTTACGTCATTCTACCACATTGGATTTACGTCACCTGTACATTTCGTAATTTTTTGCTGTGTTTATAAAACCCATACACTGAAGACGGATGTAAATAACATTCCGAAATACGTATCTGTATAATAACGTTTGATACACTTTAGTGAAAATAGTGACGTTGGGAGAGTGTAATGACGTGACATACACTGAAAATAATTTGCACGCTAGCATCATCTGCAAAGCATTTGATCTATCACTTCTTGTAGAACACATGAAATTCATGAAAATATACACTTAACTTATAAAACGAGTGTAAAAACTGTTGATATTTAGTGGAAATCATGCTTCGTTTGTTTATATGAAATACACATGAAAACGATAAGATATATCGTTACCAGCGCTGCCAACTATACCGATTTCTCGGTATTTATACCGATTTTTGGACTCGATACAGGAATACAGATATGCTCTCTCAAAATACCGATATTTCAATTTTCATACAAATAAATACCGATTTTCAGTTTTTGTGTTGGATTCCATAGGGGTAAACAAGGTCGAGCGACCTTTGTTTTTTTTTGGTCGCAAAATCAGTTTCCGCACGAAAATTTTTCGAGAAAGATATTGTACAGATAGATTTTGCCGCCAAATACAGATTTTTAAAAAAAACAGTTGACAGCACTGATCGTTACCTCTAGATTCTATATGCATGTGAATGTCACATTGTTTTCCACATAGATTTCAATTGAAACAGAATTGACCGATTCAAGTGTTCTGCACAAACATTTGTGCTGTACTCGTTCCCACTAGAAAATGAATTGTTTAACACATGTAGTTCGACTCAATAGCAAAACATACTACATCCAAAGGAAAAACACATCAAAGCTAAGTGAAAAATAATCCAATCTCGCATCTTAGTGAATTTGCACATGAAATCTTGAAACAAATCGCTTTGGTTATGTATTGAAATGAAAAAGCATATAAAATTGAAGTGGTGTTTACATATGAATCGATCGTGCATATTTTTATCAGTGTAGTAGAATTAAACGGTACAACAATAGTACACTCAGAATAGTTCTCACTTCAATGCTACGTGAAAACGTGTGTGATTTTTATCCATAGAACTTTTCTTGTGATACTTATGTGAAGTATAGGTAGCACAAAATGAACTCATGAACTTTTAGCCCACATTTGTATCACATAATATCTACGTGACTTTTTTCGTAGATTCTATAGAAAAAAATTGTGAAATTTATACGAAGTTCATTTGAATTGTATTGTTGAAGTTAATTTCATCTGTTTAAGTTCTATATTGAATCCTAATAATGCATATTGGTACTAAAAATTAATAAATTACATAACCTCTATTGGACATAACATTGCGATAAAATTTCGTTAAATTACATAAAATTTCGTTCTGATTGAATCACTAATGAATACTATCAGAAATACAGAACGCATTGTTATAAATGTATGATCTGCTTCTTTTTCAAGAGCAGCTAAACTGGAGCAAACATTGTTCCCTTTAATGAATGCATTCAACTAGAACTAGTAGTTCAAGAAGGTTATATATGTGCTTTCGTTAATCCACTTTTAAAAGATTGATGAGATGGAACACAATCTAGGTGTTTTGCCTTTTGAACTCCACTGTAGAAAAAAAACAAATTGTATTGTGATTCAGTTTCGTATTTTTGGAGCACAGAATTCGTGTAATATTAATTGGTCATGTAAATAAGTTGTTGGGGGTTGGTTTTGTAGAGCCATTTCGTAAACTCAATAAATGGGACGTTTGCTTATAAATTTTACTTCTGCTTGTTACTAATATTCTACCTGAAAATATAAAAAAAATTAGCTAGACTTCATGACTGTCGATAAAATTAATGATCAATTATTTACCCTACAATCTCTGTGATAAATAACTTAGAAGAGTCAAAAGGATTTGGCCTATGTTGTTTGTTCGAAGTTTTTCAACAGACGCCATGTTGCGAGCACAAAATGATCGTATGGTTGACAAAATGAATTCAAATAAGTACGTGACACATAAAAAATATGAGACAACAGCAATAATTCTGACATATAATTCATTTCATATTCAATCATGATCCGATGGCTGTTACGAAGATCACGTAAACTCCGATGACAAAGCCATTTTTGGAATCTATGTGTTTTTTCACATAAGATTAAAGTGTGAATTTTTTAGTGTACTATTAGTAGTGTATATTGTCTTATGAAATAAACGTATTCATGAAAAAAAGTGTTTAATCCACCTAGCAGTGCGATGATACCTTTTTTTTATCAATCCGCATGTGTTTTTTGCATGAATATTCTTCGGTGTTAAAGTTTTCATGACATTTTTTTAATGACCGTCGTTTTAAGCGACAATTTTAGATTTTAATCACTCATTACTCTGTAATGCCGAAACTGCAAATCGGATCGAATTTGAATCTAGAAGTGTGATAATCGATCAAACATGCCATGATATGTAAGTTTCGGGATTGTCATCTTTTATATCGGTTTGAATTTTAAAAACTCATCATCATGTAATTCGAGAACCGGAAGTCATAATTGGATAAAATTAATTAATTTTTGTATGTATGTATAAAATTAATTAATTATATTCTGTTTTCAAGGTCAATTGTGACAGATATTGTCAAAAAACTGAAAATTTTGACATAAAACTTCGTATAACTCAAAAAGTAAACATCCTCTTCTTATTCCGGTTGCTCCCTGCTGTAAATAATAAATGCCTCGCGATCACTGTTGCCAGTAGAGATAATTATTCATTCTGAAAACTTTCTCCCCTTATAACATGCAATTATTTATCATTTGAAAACACTTATGTCGTTTTTCATTGATTCCACTCGCTCGGTGCCAGTGGTTTGCTCTGACAGTTGATCAATGAAACGGTTTTATAAAGTTTGGTTTGCACGCTTGCTGCTCGGAAAAGAAAACGGGTGCAAAATAGTTGCCCGCGAATTGCCCCGAAAGGGCAATTTTTTCGTGCGGTGCAAATCAATGAAACACAGTGCATCTGTTTTGATTGCCCGACTGCACGAAAAGTGCACGAATCGAGCAAAACACTCCACGAGTGTTCTAAATGATAAACGACATTAGACAAATGTTATATCGGTCAAAAATATAGCTCTGGATTCATTTTGATCAGATGTTTGTTTTGAAGAAAACGTTTAGTTGAAACAGCCTAATAAAATTTTTCTAAAGCGCTCAATTTTGGGTAATTAATTTTTGCAGCTTTAATAACTAAAGTATTCAACATATTTTATTTGAGAAAAATAATAACATACAGAAGTATCCAAAGATTCGGTGCTATTCTCAACCAACATAATCAATATTCTCGTCCATATCACACTTCGTGATTTCAGGCTTTCTCCTTGTATCATCCAGTGATTGTTAAATTTACTTGTGTACTTTCCGCATTGACAGGATTTAAAACCAAAATGAACTTAAATCCTATTGAAATTAATAATTTTGAAAAGATGACCCAAAAAATAACATATCCAATATCAAGCTACATTGTTACCGACGAAACTGACAACACTTTTTCTACCACCCTGCAGTAATATTGATTTCAACAACTTGTACTTGCTTATGTCAATTTCAACCAATCACGAGCTGGTCCGAAATTGGTCCTAAAAGTGGATTAACAATTGTCAGGTCCTGTCCTAGGTTCACACCTAGAAAAAATCGTATAAATTTACGTCTTCTGAGACCGACATATATGAGCGTCAAAAATGACTAAATATTACAGTAAATCTATCTTATATTTAATGCATTCGGACATATTTTTAGGTGCTAACACATGTAAATTTACACGTTTGATTGAAAAGCGGGGTATGTTTGACGTATATTTATATCATTCTTGTAAAATTCAGTCATTTCACGGATTACGTTCTTAAGGATTGTGTCATATGTGGATTTACGTCATTCTACCACATTGGATTTACGTCACCTGTACATTTCGTAATTTTTTTCTGTGTTTATAAAACCCATACACTGAAGACGGATGTAAATAACATTCCGAAATACGTATCTGTATAATAACGTTTGATACACTTTAGTGACTTTGGGAGAGTGTAATGACGTGACATACACTGAAAATAATTTGCACGCTAGCATCATCTGCAAAGCATTTGATCTATCACTTCTTGTAGAACACATGAAATTCATGAAAATATACACTTAACTTATAAAACGAGTGTAAAAACTGTTGATATTTAGTGGAAATCATGCTTCGTTTGTTTATATGAAATACACATGAAAACGATAAGATATATCGTTACCAGCGCTGCCAACTATACCGATTTCTCGGTATTTATACCGATTTTTGGACTCGATACAGGAATACAGATATGCTCTCTCAAAATACCGATATTTCAATTTTCATACAGATAAATACCGATTTTCAGTTTTTGTGTTGGATTCCATAGGGGTAAACAAGGTCGAGCGACCTTTGTTTTTTTTTTGGTCGCAAAATCAGTTTCCGCACGAAAATTTTTCGAGAAAGATATTGTACAGATAGATTTTGCCGCCAAATACAGATTTTAAAAAACACAGTTGACAGCACTGATCGTTACCTCTAGATTCTATATGCATGTGAATGTCACATTGTTTTCCACATAGATTTCAATTGAAACAGAATTGACCGATTCAAGTGTTCTGCACAAACATTTGTGCTGTACTCGTTCCCACTAGAAAATGAATTGTTTAACACATGTAGTTCGACTCAATAGCAAAACATACTACATCCAAAGGAAAAACACATCAAAGCTAAGTGAAAAATAATCCAATCTCGCATCTTAGTGAATTTGCACATGAAATCTTGAAACAAATCGCTTTGGTTATGTATTGAAATGAAAAAGCATATAAAATTGAAGTGGTGTTTACATATGAATCGATCGTGCATATTTTTATCAGTGTAGTAGAATTAAACGGTACAACAATAGTACACTCAGAATAGTTCTCACTTCAATGCTACGTGAAAACGTGTGTGATTTTTATCCATAGAACTTTTCTTGTGATACTTATGTGAAGTATAGGTAGCACAAAATGAACTCATGAACTTTTAGCCCACATTTGTATCACATAATATCTACGTGACTTTTTTCGTAGATTCTATAGAAAAAAATTGTGAAATTTATACGAAGTTCATTTGAATTGTATTGTTGAAGTTAATTTCATCTGTTTAAGTTCTATATTGAATCCTAATAATGCATATTGGTACTAAAAATTAATAAATTACATAACCTCTATTGGACATAACATTGCGATAAAATTTCGTTAAATTACATAAAATTTCGTTCTGATTGAATCACTAATGAATACTATCAGAAATACAGAACGCATTGTTATAAATGTATGATCTGCTTCTTTTTCAAAAGCAGCTAAACTGGAGCAAACATTGTTCCCTTTAATGAATGCATTCAACTAGAACTAGTAGTTCAAGAAGGTTATATATGTGCTTTCGTTAATCCACTTTTAAAAGATTGATGAGATGGAACACAATCTAGGTGTTTTGCCTTTTGAACTCCACTGTAGAAAAAAAAACAAATTGTATTGTGATTCAGTTTCGTATTTTTGGAGCACAGAATTCGTGTAATATTAATTGGTCATGTAAATAAGTTGTTGGGGGTTGGTTTTGTAGAGCCATTTCGTAAACTCAATAAATGGGACGTTTGCTTATAAATTTTACTTCTGCTTGTTACTAATATTCTACCTGAAAGTATAAAAAAAATTAGCTAGACTTCATGACTGTCGATAAAATTAATGATCAATTATTTACCCTACAATCACTGTGATAAATAACTTAGAAGAGTCAAAAGGATTTGGCCTATGTTGTTTGTTCGAAGTTTTTCAACAGACGCCATGTTGCGAGCACAAAATGATCGTATGGTTGACAAAATGAATTCAAATAAGTACGTGACACATAAAAAATATGTGACAACAGCAATAATTCTGACATATAATTCATTTCATATTCAATCATGATCCGATGGCTGTTACGAAGATCACGTAAACTCCGATGACAAAGCCATTTTTGGAATCTATGTGTTTTTTCACATAAGATTAAAGTGTGAATTTTTTAGTGTACTATTAGCAGTGTATATTGTCTTATGAAATAAACGTATTCATGAAAAAAAGTGTTTAATCCACCTAGCAGTGCGATGATACCTTTTTTTTTATCAATCCGCATGTGTTTTTTGCATGAATATTCTTCGGTGTTAAAGTTTTCATGACATTTTTTTAATGACCGTCGTTTTAAGCGACAATTTTAGATTTTAATCACTCATTACTCTGTAATGCCGAAACTGCAAATCGGATCGAATTTGAATCTAGAAGTGTGATAATCGATCAAACATGCCATGATATGTGAGTTTCGGGATTGTCATCTTTTATATCGGTTTGAATTTTAAAAACTCATCATCATGTAATTCGAGAACCGGAAGTCATAATTGGATAAAATTAATTAATTTTTGTATGTATGTATAAAATTAATTAATTATATTCTGTTTTCAAGGTCAATTGTGACAGATATTGTCAAAAAACTGAAAATTTTGACATAAAACTTCGTATAACTCAAAACGTAAACATCCTATCTCAAAACCTTTCAATAGCGTTTTGGGTGACGGGGAGACCTTTCATTTGCGACTAGTTCGATCAAAATCGGTCCAATCGTCTCTGAGATCTCGACCTCTTAGTTGACAACACACATACAGACACACACACATACACACACACGGACATTTGCTCAGTTCGTCGAGCTGAATCGATTGGTATATGTCATTCGGTCCTCCGGGCCTCGGAAAAATTTTCTAAAGTTTGAGCGAATTCTATACCTATTTTTATATATATAAAAAAAGGTAAAAACGTACTTAATCCACCTAACAGTGAGATGGTACCTTTATTTTATCAACCCGCATGTGTTTTTTGCATAAATATTCTTCGGTGTTTCAGTTTTCATGACATTATTTCAATGACCGTCGTTTTAAGCGGCAATTTAAGATTTTAATCACTCATTACTCGAAAATGCAAATCAGAGCGAATTTGAATCTAAAAGTCACTTCCGGTGAAACTCTCAACGGGTGAGCACGTTGCATCGTGTTCGTCCGGAGAAAATTCGAGTATTTCGCAAGAAAGAAAGAATTTTCAGCCGTACTTTGACGATTCGACGCAGCCACACAGCGAGATTTTCGCTTGTAGTCAAGTGAAAATAAAGTCCATTGGACTATAAACGAAAATTAACTGGCAATATAGCCTTAGTTGCTGTGCCATCAATTTCGGCGTCATCTCAAGTGAGGTGACGCCAACCAGAAAAGAAGAAGAAGAAGAATCTAAAAGTGTGACAATCGATTAAACATTCTATGATATGTCGAAGTAAGTTCCACTTTAGAGTTTACGGTAATTTAAGGTAATTCCAGAGCCGGTATTCAGTAACCAGTATACCCCAACCTGATTCGATTGATTGAGTCCAACTTTAAAGCTTTTCGGGATTGTCATCTTCTGTATCGGTTTGAATTTTGAAATTTCATCATCCTGTTATTCCAGAATCGGAAGTCAGCATTGTATAAAATTAATTAATTTTGTATGGGACCATAAATTTATTTTAATTCGAATTTTTTTTTCATAACTTCGATTTTGCTTTTTTGAGAAAACGATTGAGCTTTGAGAATCGTTTCGATACTGAAACCGGAATTGGAAAATCAGTGTAGTTGAAGTGAGATAAATTCACCTGAGTAGCTGTATAGTTTACATTTGTTTCAAAATGGTTGAAAATCAGTGTAGACATTGTTGAGAAATCGTAGTGCGAAAGAAATTTTTTGGGTACCTTCCGAATCGAAAACTGAATACCACTAAAACTAAAATAAGTTTATTTGGTTATCGACTATCCAAATCTGCTAACCCGATAACCTGATTAATTTATGTGAAATAGACATTTTTATACCAATCACCCTGTATCCCCGAAACCGGAAGTTGGATCTGACTGAAAAGTAAAATGTTTTATAGAACTTTAAAACTTTTCATTTGAATATTAAATGATTCTTAGATTTCATTTGAATCTTAGATCGGTTCAGTCATCTACGAGAAAAATGAGTTAAACAATTTTAATTTCGTTTCACATATAATCCTGCAGTTCCGGAACCAGAGATCGGAACATAATTCAGGAACCTTGTTTGAGAGCATCCGACTTTTCATATGAATCTGAGTTTGAAGAAAACGGTCTCTGAAAAAAGTCGAGTGAAATTTGTAAGTAGTTTAAAACAATATAATTATGGAATTGATTTCAACTCGAAAGTTCTGCCATCATCTGGTTTACATATGTCATATTCGAACGATTTTGTTGCCAAAAACGAACCGTGAAAAAATTGTTCCGAGGAAAAATGTCATGAAAAACTACAAGGATCAGCCCCATGGGATTGTTCGAGCCATTGATGTAGAACAAAATTTCTTATGATGGACATTTTCAATAAATCGTCACACTTATGAATCCGCAAATGCACGAGAGTCTGCTTAGATTGATCATTATTAGGAACCAACACCGAGCACACCAACTTAGAATATAAACTCTGTTTGTCGTAATTTGTATTTGTTTTGTAGCCGACGAAATTACATCAATAGCCCAAATGTATGCAATTATATCTTTGTACATGCTTACGATACGGATATCGGTATTTAAGCTTCGCTTCACCAAGCTTGTGTTCAAGTTTTATATGCAAGCAGTTATTTTTATAGCGTTTCTCTACCATTATTACCATTCTGCGATTTCGGTTTGAAGCGATCAGTGCAGTAAAATTTCATTCAATTCAATTGAAACTGAATGTGGAACACATTGACGATCTCTCCACTGCAGTAAACTTCACTCTCTGACACACACAATGTTTGCTGACGGGCCCGAACGAGCAGCATTCAGTTCATCACTCGTTTGAGCAAGCAAAATTTCAATTTTCCTCTTTTTCACTAATAGAGTTTGAAGCGATGCACCTACATTAAAATACAGATTAGTTACATTAAACAGCTACTATTCTACAACTATATATTCCAATGTTGAAACAATTCTTTTATAATTTGCTAATATAGCAGGCTAGGTACGACAAATTTGTAGTTTATTTTTATTGATGCTACAAAGTTCGAAGATATCTGATTCTTCTCGAAATTGCAAGAGTCATTCTAATAATAATAATGATAGTAATAATAATAATAATAGTAATAATAATAATAATAATAATAATAATAATAATAATAATAATAATAATAATAATAATAATAATAATAATAATAATAATAATCATAATAATAATAATAATAATAATAATAATAATAATAATAATAATAATAATAATAATAATAATAATAATAATAATAATAATAATAATAATAATAATAATAATAATAATAATAATAATAATAATAATAATAATAATAATAATAATAATAATAATAATAATAATAATAATAATAATAATAATAATAATAATAATAATAATTATAATAATAATAATAATAATAATAATAATAATAATAATAATAATAATAATAATAATAATAATAATAATAATAATAATAATAATAATAATAATAATAATAATAATAATAATAATAATAATAATAATAATAATAATAATAATAATAATAATAATAATAATAATAATAATAATAATAATAATAATAATAATAATAATAATAATAATAATAATAATAATAATAATAATAATAATAATAATAATAATAATAATAATAATAATAATAATAATAATAATAATAATAATAATAATAATAATAATAATAATAATAATAATAATAATAATAATAATAATAATAATAATAATAATAATAATAATAATAATAATAATAATAATAATAATAATAATAATAATAATAATAATAATAATAATAATAATAATAATAATAATAATAATAATAATAATAATAATAATAATAATAATAATAATAATAATAACAATAATAATAATAATAATAATAATAATAATAACAATAATAATAATAATAATAATAATAATAATAATAATAATAATAATAATAATAATAATAATAATAATAATAATAATAATAATAATAATAATAATAATAATAATAATAATAATAATAATAATAATAATAATAATAATAATAATAATAATAATAATAATAATAATAATAATAATAATAATAATAATAATAATAATAATAATAATAATAATAATAATAATAATAATAATAATAATAATAATAATAATAATAATAATAATAATAATAATAATAATAATAATAATAATAATAATAATAATAATAATAATAATAATAATAATAATAATAATAATAATAATAATAATAATAATAATAATAATAATAATAATAATAATAATAATAATAATAATAATAATAATAATAATAATAATAATAATAATAATAATAATAATAATAATAATAATAATAATAATAATAATAATAATAATAATAATAATAATAATAATAATAATAATAATAATAATAATAATAATAATAATAATAATAATAATAATAATAATAATAATAATAATAATAATAATAATAATAATAATAATAATAATAATAATAATAATAATAATAATAATAATAATAATAATAATAATAATAATAATAATAATAATAATAATAATAATAATAATAATAATAATAATAATAATAATAATAATAATAATAATAATAATAATAATAATAATAATAATAATAATAATAATAATAATAATAATAATAATAATAATAATAATAATAATAATAATAATAATAATAATAATAATAATAATAATAATAATAATAATAATAATAATAATAATAATAATAATAATAATAATAATAATAATAATAATAATAATAATAATAATAATAATAATAATAATAATAATAATAATAATAATAATAATAATAATAATAATAATAATAATAATAATAATAATAATAATAATAATAATAATAATAATAATAATAATAATAATAATAATAATAATAATAATAATAATAATAATAATAATAATAATAATAATAATAATAATAATAATAATAATAATAATAATAATAATAATAATAATAATAATAATAATAATAATAATAATAATAATAATAATAATAATAATAATAATAATAATAATAATAATAATAATAATAATAATAATAATAATAATAATAATAATAATAATAATAATAATAATAATAATAATAATAATAATAATAATAATAATAATAATAATAATAATAATAATAATAATAATAATAATAATAATAATAATAATAATAATAATAATAATAATAATAATAATAATAATAATAATAATAATAATAATAATAATAATAATAATAATAATAATAATAATAATAATAATAATAATAATAATAATAATAATAATAATAATAATAATAATAATAATAATAATAATAATAATAATAATAATAATAATAATAATAATAATAATAATAATAATAATAATAATAATAATAATAATAATAATAATAATAATAATAATAATAATAATAATAATAATAATAATAATAATAATAATAATAATAATAATAATAATAATAATAATAATAATAATAATAATAATAATAATAATAATAATAATAATAATAATAATAATAATAATAATAATAATAATAATAATAATAATAATAATAATAATAATAATAATAATAATAATAATAATAATAATAATAATAATAATAATAATAATAATAATAATAATAATAATAATAATAATAATAATAATAATAATAATAATAATAATAATAATAATAATAATAATAATAATAATAATAATAATAATAATAATAATAATAATAATAATAATAATAATAATAATAATAATAATAATAATAATAATAATAATAATAATAATAATAATAATAATAATAATAATAATAATAATAATAATAATAATAATAATAATAATAATAATAATAATAATAATAATAATAATAATAATAATACAGATTACCCTGTATATATGGCAACCCTGTTTCGCATGGCAAATTTTTACACGGCCTCATACTAGTATAAAGATGTATTCAACATTCGCTTTCGCATTGCGGTTCATAATTGAATGTGTTAGTGACGGTACAAATCTGCTTTTCTACCTGTTTTCGGAGCCACCGTTCTGACGGTGTCTCGTACGTACAGAATAGCTGCTTTAACTTAAATTACGCTATTTCTCACATCATATTTAATTTTATACTGGTAGCGGTGTACGGACCTCCCCTTCGCAGAACGGGAAATAGTGATATAAAAGAGAGAGTTAGCAGAGCGGCAGCTAGTAATACTGAATTGGCAGTCTAGCTGTTAACGGCGTCTTGTGGATTTTTGACGCAGAAACACGCACACAGGAGGAACAGTTAAGGGCAAGGCAAAGCTCAAACCGTGCTGGTCTGCATTTCCCAGTTGGCGCAGAATCCATCGTTTGCCTCGGAAGAGGAACTACGCCGAACGTTTCGATACCGGTGCACCGGTCTATCTGGCGGCAGTGATGGAGTACTTGGCTGCCGAAGTGTTGGAATTGGCCGGTAATGCTGCCCTTGACAACAAGAAAATGAAAATCATCCCTCGTCATCTGCAGCTGGCCATCCGTAACGGCGAGGAGTTGAAAACCCCGTCCTTTTCCAGTTCTGATACGCCTGGAAAGTAGAATGCGCAAATCAAGTGGAAACATTTGTTCTAACAATTTGTATAAAGTATACTAGTATAAAGATGTTTCTAAATCAAAATTTTCTTCTTCGTATTGCGAGACAGCGTTACTGCCGTAATTGAATGTGTTAGATATCACGATAAAAAAGCGCCCCATACTAAAGAATTCACGACAAAAAATACATATTGATCTGTACGTGGCAACTCTTTCGCACGGCATATTTGTATACTAGTATAAAGATGTATTCAACATCATCACTTCTACTTTCGCATTGCCGTTCGTAATTGAATATATTAGTGACGGTGCAAATTAATTTAACTTCTCGTGTGTGCCTTGTTTCGGCAACAGTTGCTCGGAAAATGGTAGGAAAGCGACAAAATTCAACTAGTTCTTTATGATTATTTTTAGCACTTAAAAGTGCTATTTGAATGGGCCTTGCTTGCTGGAATTTTCGGCTTCCTTTCACCCGGTTTTCGCTGTCATCGTGCTGACAGCGTCCCGTACGTTCAGAGTAGCTGCTTTAACTTAAATGACGCTATTTTTCACATCACCTTTGTTAGAATTCCTTTCCTGTACGCAGAACGGGAAACAGTGAGACGACAGGTCCACGATGTTGCTCTCGTGTGACTTGTTTCGGGAACAGATGCTCAGCAAATGGTAGGAAAATTTCATTTTTTGCATAAATATCTGTTTATTAATCTTATTTTTGTGTATTACATCAACATTTTACAGTACAAGTGTTTTGACCCTTTGGCCTTTCATCTTTGTTGTTCATACGATTCGTTATTAATATTAGGTGTTTTAGTTACTCTTGTTTTACATACTAATGTTTAATCATAATATTTATTTTAATTATTTATAAAATGTCTACCTATTTATAACTATCCCTAACCTAATACGTACAAATTTTGAATTATTTGTATTTCAGAGATTGAGCACCTCTCTTCAAATTTCGTGCAGTATTGTTCGAATTTTTGTTCTAGTATATCCAGTGAGGCAATCTCATGTACTTCACTAGTCCTTGTCCAAGGGGGTAGATTTAGAATCATCTTTAAGATCTTGCTTTGAATGCGCTGAAGCCTAAGTTTGTGTGTTCGTGCACAACCCCGCCAAACAGGGACTGCGTATTCAATTGCGGGGTAGATGATTTGTTTATAGACAGCCATCTGATTCTTCAGGCATAGTTTAGATGTTCTACAAATCAGCGGATACAGAGACCTAATGAGTATGCTGCATTTTTGAACGATTTTGTCAACATGTGACCTGAATATCAGATGTCTGTCAAAGGTGAGTCCTAGATAGATAACTTCATCGGACCATCGAATGACCTCATCACCGAATCGTACTCTGCATTCGTCTGATGGAACAAGTTTTGGAGATCTTGAATGTGGAAACAAGATGACCTGAGTTTTTGCTGCTGTAACGACAAGTCGTGAGTCCCCTCGTTCAAACATCTACGATGATTCGGTTAACCTCACTCGTTATCAGAAGAGTAGATAAAACAGACAGATAAATGTCAGAGAAGAAGGAGAGAGATGAATAATGATCTCACATGTGCGGCTAGTAGAGCCTGGAATTTGTATTTCTTAAAATTTAATATGTTACAGTGATCTACTGATAAAATTTCTTTAAACATCTATTCTAGTTCAATACGTAAGTTAGAACAGAGATAATTTTATACTAATTTATATAAGTACATTGAATTACAGTGAAATATCATCCAATATAACCTCCAAAAGTGGTAATTCGAAGCACAACGATATCTAATTTTGTTACCGAATTTGTAAGTTTTTCGATTGAATTTATTTGGAATACCATATATAAATAAAATATATCCTTCAGCTTAAAGCTATACGTAACAGTTAAAGATCGGCGTTTGCTATTTGGAAGCGGTATCACAACAATCTTTAAGAAATTCGTGGTGCTTGTATTACGAATCATAACGAGATGATCACTCAGGAGCCTGCGGAGTCAAATTGTGGCCTTTGCGAACTCACGGATGATTACGATGCAATGGTAGCATGTGACATGTGCCATTCCTGGTTCCACTTTAAATGCGCGAATGTAGATTCTAGCGTAGAGTCCCGTCCCTGGAACTGTATAAATTGTGTGAAAGTTGCTACTATTCAGGATGGTATAGAGCAAGTACAATTAAACCAAACAAAAGATGTTCCGGTTCTGAAGGTAACAAAAGCTACTACGGAGAATTCATCCAAGGTTGGATCGAAGCGCTCGAAACTCGAAAGTAAACAAAACAGCCGATACTGCTTGGAACAAAAACTCAAGCTCGTTCGGGAACAGCAGAAGTTACGACAAGAAGAGCTTGCATTGGAATACGAAACAAGAAAAAAGCAATTAGAAATCGATAATGAATTTCGCAAAAAACAGCTCCAGGTACAGCAACTTGTCCTTGAGCAGGAAAAAATAATTCTTGATGAGTTGTCAGTGCACGGAAGCAGCCGTACCAGCGGTATTACGTCTGTAAATGGAACGAAAGACAAAGTTCAGAAATGGTTGGTGGAAACGGATAAGCAAAATCCAGCCCCCGAACAGCCTTCAATTTCCGCCATTCCCTTACCACCATTACCACCAAACAATTCGTCAATGAATCCGTCAATGGATCTGTCGATGAATCCGTCAATATATGACGACCCTCGTCATTTAGTGCCCTCATGCTCTGGGACCAATCTGTTGAACGTGAGCACACACACTCAGAAACCGATGGAATTCGAGCTTGGCCCAACAGCATGCCAACTTGCTGCTCGGCAGGTCATGGGGAAAGAGCTACCAACATTTTCGGGCAATCCGGAGGAATGGCCAATATGGATCTCCAATTATGAGCAGTCAACTGCAACCTGCGGATTTTCAGATAATGAGAATTTAATACGATTACAACGGTGTTTGAGAGGACAAGCACTGGAAAGTGTACGAGGTCATCTATTGTTACCAGAAAGTGTTCCACATGTCGTATCTACCCTACGTAGACGATATGGACGTCCCGAGCAATTAATTCGCTCAGTAATAGACAAGATTAGACAGCTACCACCACTCAGAGCGGATAATCTAGAAAAGTTAATAGAATTTGGCACTGCAGTGGAAAACCTTGTGCAGTATATTAAAGGAGCCAAGCAGTATGCTCACTTAACAAACCCCATGTTACTACAAGAAATGCTAACGAAATTGCCCACCCAATTCAAACTCGAATGGTCTGTGTACAAAAGTAAACTACAAGATGTTTCGCTAGCTAACTTCGGAGAGTTCATGTCTGCGCTCGTGAATATGGCATGTGAGGTAATAGATAGTGCCCCACTGGACACGCTAGAATCCAAGTCCAAGGCGAAGGAAAGGGGATTTATCCAATCACATGAAGAAGTAACACTTCAATCGGTCGGATCAGAAGTCGTGACACCAAAACCATCGAAAATGTGTGTAGCTTGTAAATGCTCAAGTCATCGAGTTGCCGATTGTGATGTTTTCAAATCCTGGTCGTACGAAGAAAAAAATCGTGTCGTTCAACAACATTCGCTATGTAGAACCTGTTTAAACTATCACGGCAAATGGACCTGTAAATCCTGGAGAGGTTGTGAAGCACACGGTTGTCGTTTACGTCACCATACGCTACTACACCCACCACCTCCTATGGTCAGCCGAAATTTCACTACTAGACTCCGAGATTCCAATGCAAGTGAACCGATGTTTCGAATCTTGCCCGTTACTGTAATAACTCCCAACAAGCAACATGATATCTTCGCATTCATCGATGAAGGATCCTCTCTGACTCTCATGGAAGGCACAGTTGCAGAACGTTTAGGTATTATCGGGCCAATAGAACCTCTACACCTCCAATGGACAGGAAACGTCAAACGAAGTGAGTCGAACTCACAACGGATAAATGTTACTGTGGCGGGAAGCAATAAGAATGTACATTTCCAATTAACGAACGTTCGAACAGTAAAAAACCTTCGTTTACCTAAACAAACCTTAATATATAATGATTTAACACAGCAGTATCCCTATCTTAGCGGCCTTCCAGTCGAAAGTTACCAAAATGTCGAACCTAAGATGCTTATAGGTTTGCAAAACCTCCACCTAACAGTTCCTCTAAAAGTTAGGGAGTGTGGTAAAAAAGGACCTATAGCCACAAAGTGCCGACTTGGATGGAGCATTTATGGTGGCAGTCCTGATGTACAAGTATCACGTTTCGTATGCAATTTTCATTTCAACGGAATTAACGATCCAGAACGTGAGTTAAATGAAATTGTCCGCGAGTATTTAATGCTAGATGGAGCAGGTATCACTTCACCCTTTCCAAAACCGGAATCGGATGAAGATAAGCGTGCCAAAATGTTACTCAAGAAAACTACACAGCGTATTCATGGTGGGTTTGAAACTGGGCTACTCTGGCGAAGTGAAGATATTAAATTCCCAGATAGCTACCCCATGGCATACAGGCGTCTCAAATCTTTAGAAAAACGACTGCTCAAGGAACCAGAGCTCTACGAACGAGTACGTATACTCATACGCGAATATCAAGAAAAGGGGTACGCGCGACTAATTACGAAAACGGAAGAGTGTACGTCCCCACTCAACCGAACATGGTACCTTCCATTGGGTGTTGTTACAAATGCTAAAAAACCTGGAAAACTTCGACTCATTTGGGATGCTGCTGCAAAGGTAGATGGAGTTTCTTTAAACTCAGCGTTACTGAAAGGACCAGACATGGTTACAGCACTACCCGCGGTACTTGTTCGATTCCGACAATATCCAATCGCCCTATGCGGCGATATCAGAGAAATGTTTCACCGTATAAAAATTATAGAAACTGATCAACATTCACAAAGATTTCTCTGGCGAGATAAAGCATCCGAGAGCCCTAAGATATTTGTCATGCAGGTGGCTACATTTGGGGCTACTTGTTCGCCTTGCTCGGCCCAATACATAAAAAATCGGAATGCGCAAGAATATATAGAAAAATACCCGCGAGCAGTTAAAGCCATCGTAGAAAACCATTATGTAGATGACTTCTTGGACAGTTTCGAGTCAATAGAGCAAGCTATCCAGGTGGGCAACGAAGTAAAGATGATACACAGAATGGGAGGATTTGTAATAAGGAATTTCTTGTCGAATTCAAAATCAGTGTTAAGCGGCATGGGCGAAGCCATGATGGATGACTCAAAGCATATGCATTTAGAGTCAGTGGATGGAGTCGAATCGGTGTTAGGAATGAAATGGATACCCGAGGAGGACTGCTTTACTTATTCGTTAGCAGTTCGTGATAACCTGCAAGAGTTATTGAATGACAGTCGCGTGCCAACTAAACGGGAAGTGCTCAGAATAGTCATGAGTTTATTTGACCCATTGGGCCTCATTTCTTTCGTTTTAATACACGGTCGTATTTTGATGCAAAACATTTGGGCGTCCGGAGCCAAATGGGATGATTCAATAAACGACAGTCTTTTCCATCAATGGCGCTCATGGATTGATTTACTCCCGTGTTTGGAAACCCTTAGGATTCCCCGTTCTTACTTTTCATTTATACCCCACGACGGACAAAAAGAATTGCAGTTACATGTGTAGATGCAAGTGCTAGTGCTTACGCAGCGGTTGCTTATTTTCGCCTAGAAACTACGAACGGAATACAAGTGGCCCTGGTTGGGTCGAAAACTAAAGTGGCACCGCTAAAAATGATATCGATACCAAGGTTAGAACTGCTAGCCGCAGTCCTGGGATGCCGCTTGTTGAATAACATATGTTCCAATCATACTTTGTTAATTTCAAAACGTCATCTGTGGACTGATTCCAGTACGGTGATGGCATGGATACAATCGAAGCAGCGCAAATATAGTCAATTCGTGGCGTTTCGTGTTGGAGAGATACTGGCTACTACGAACATCGATGAATGGCGTTGGGTGCCCTCTAAAAACAACGTGGCAGACGAAGCCACGAAGTGGGGAAAAGGCCCTAACGTATCCGGAAACAATCGATGGTTCCGGGGTCCCGATTTTCTATGCCAACTGGAGGAGAGATGGTCACCCCCTTCTACATTCATAACCAATACAGAAGAGTTGGCGGCAGTGAACTATCACGAACAACAACATCAATTGATTGAGTTTGAACGATTTAGTCGTTGGGAACGACTTATACGTACACTGGCATACGTGCACCGCTTTGTAGAAAACATTAGAAATAAACAATCAGGTGAACCTCTAGAACTAGGCGCTGTACAACAGAAGGAACTGATATATGCGGAACAAAAACTTTGGATGCAGGCACAAGTTCAAAGTTTTCAAAATGAAATAGCGGTACTGTGGAAAACCAGAGGATCGCCTGATGCATTTCATCCCACGGTAGCGAAATCCAGCACGATTTTTAAACGTTGGCCATTCATAGACCAATACGGAACTTTACGAATGCGGGGGAGAATAGAAGCAACAAGTTGGGCGACGTTTGATGCAAAATATCCGGTTATATTACCTCGAGAACACTATGTGACGTTTCTGATTGCAGACTGGTATCATCGACAATATCGCCATGCCAACCGGGAAACGGTAATAAATGAGATTAGACAACGTTTCGAGATTCCTAAATTGCGAGTCCTACTGGCTAAGGTGAAAAGACAATGTATGGTATGCAGAATTAGGGGAGCGATGCCTCCACCACCACCGTTAGGTCCGCTACCAGATGTGCGTTTAGAGACATTTGTTAGACCATTCACCTATGTTGGACTAGATTACTACGGACCTTTGCTGGTGAGAGTCAAGAGAAGTAACGTGAAACGCTGGGTTGCTCTTTTCACGTGTCTAACAATCCGTGCAATCCATTTAGAGGTGGTACATAGTCTTTCCACTGAATCATGCGTCATGGCAGTTCGGAGGTTCGTAGCCCGACGAGGTGCTCCAGTAGAAATCTTCTCCGACAACGGCACTAATTTTAAAGGTGCGCATAGACAGTTGACGCAAGAAATTAAGATGCGAAACCAGACATTATCGTCAATATTCACCAACACAAACACACGTTGGAATTTCAATCCCCCGGCGGCCCCTCATATGGGAGGAGTATGGGAGCGTTTGGTAAGGTCGGTCAAAGTTGCGATGGAGGGATTGCTCGACGCTAGAAGAAAACCTGATGACGAATGTCTGGAAACGATTTTGCTGGAAACTGAGGCAATGATCAACACCCGACCGCTAACATATATCCCGTTAGAGTCGGCGGATCAGGAATCGTTAACCCCGAATCATTTCCTTCTGGGAAACTCAACGGGTGTTAAACAACCACCTACGAATCTAGTTGATTGCCGCAGTACACTGCGCAGTAGCTGGAAACTAGTTCAACATTTAGTTGATCAGATGTGGCGTAGATGGATCAAGGAGTACACCCCAGTGATCACTAGACGCAGCAAATGGTTCGAAGAGAGAAGAGATATCAAAAAGGGAGACTTGGTGTTAATAGTTAATGAAAACATAAGAAACCAATGGATCAGAGGAAGAGTTGAGCAAGTATTCTTTGGAAAAGATGGACGGGTACGACAGGCGATGGTACGGACCTCTTCCGGGTTGATGAGAAGAGCAGTTGTGAAGCTAGCAATGCTCGACGTCGTAAATCAAGGTGAACACGTGCATGATATGACCGATGTTCACGGGTAGGGGAATGTAACGACGAGTCGTGAGTCCCCTCGTTCAAACATCTACGATGATTCGGTTAACCTCACTCGTTATCAGAAGAGTAGATAAAACAGACAGATAAATGTCAGAGAAGAAGGAGAGAGATGAATAATGATCTCACATGTGCGGCTAGTAGAGCCTGGAATTTGTATTTCTTAAAATTTAATATGTTACAGTGATCTACTGATAAAATTTCTTTAAACATCTATTCTAGTTCAATACGTAAGTTAGAACAGAGATAATTTTATACTAATTTATATAAGTACATTGAATTACAGTGAAATATCATCCAATATAACCTCCAAAAGTGGTAATTCGAAGCACAACGATATCTAATTTTGTTACCGAATTTGTAAGTTTCTCGATTGAATTTATTTGGAATACCATATATAAATAAAATATATCCTTCAGCTTAAAGCTATACGTAACAGTTAAAGGTCGGCGTTTGCTATTTGGAAGCGGTATCACAACAGCTGCATTGATCACAATTTTCCAGCTTGTAAAATATTCCGTTAAAGCATCCAGACCTGTCTGTAGTTTATTTCTCAGAGCATTAATGACACGACCTTTGTAAAGAATGGCAGTATCATCAGCAAATTGTGACAGAACACCACCACCTGGAAGAGGTGGGATGTCTGATGTGAAAACGTTGTATAGAATGGGACCTAGGATACTTCCCTGGGGTACACCAGCAGGAATAGTAAATCTTTCTGAAAGTGCATTATTCAGAGAAACCTGGAATGCTCTATCTGCAAGATAATTTTTGATAATTTTAATAAGATACATGGGAAAATTATACCGATGCAGTTTGAACACCAGTCCATCGTGCCACACATTATCGAATGCCTTTTCAATATCCAATATTGCCATGGCAGTCGTTTTGGACACTGATTTGTTTTGCTGGATGACGTTGTTAACCCTTGTGAGCTGGTGGATGGTGGATCTTCCTTTCCGGAACCCAAACTGTTCTTCCAGTAATATATCCTGTTCATCTGCAAAAGCAAGAATTCGCCTTTGTATTGACTTTTCAAACAGCTTGGATAGGGCAGAGAGTAAGCTGATGGGCCGATAGCTCTTGGAAAAGGAAGGATCTTTCCCCGGTTTCAAAACTGGGATAACTTTAGCTAACTTCCACATTGAAGGGAAGTAACCAAGCTCCCAGCACCTGTTAAAAAGTATAGCTAAGAACACAAATGAGCGAATACTCAAATGTTTCAGCTCAATGTTGAATGTGTTGTCGAAACCGGGGGCCTTCATATTTTTGGATTTTTTCACAAAAGCCATCAGCTCATTCGCAGTGACTCTACTTTCCTCAGGAACCAAGCTGTCTGATTGGTCAACCTCAGCTACGCTATCAGCAACGGCTCTTTCATATGGACTAACAATGTTGAGTCCTAAATTGTGAGAACACACAAACTGCTGGCCTAGCGCATTTGCCTTCTCTACTGGTGTGATTAAAGGTATTCCTTCAGCTGCGTCCTGGGGTGACATCAGAGGAGGAATAGGCTTCGGTTTTTTTTAAGCACCTTCGTTAAGGACCAGAAGGGCTTTGAATGTGGGAGAATTTCTCGAAGCTTTTGCTGGAAGTTCCTGTTGCGAAGCTCAGATATCCTTTCCTGGATTATCCTAGTTAAGTTGTTATAAGTAGTCTTCCTATCTAGGATGCCAGTTCGTTGATACTGCCTCCGGTAGATATTCCGAAGTCGGATGAGTTTCTTGGTGACACTGTCGATTTGAAGAGAGGAACTCGGCATATGTTGTACTGGAACCGTCCTATCACGAGCGACTGTGATTGAATGCTGGAAGGAAGATAGGGCCGCATCGATTTCCATCGGGGAATCAAGTAGCAAATCGATATTAATAAGTTGGTCGGCGATTTGTTGAAATTGGACCCAATCGGTGCGATAATAGTTCCTCCGTGGTTGAATAGGCACTGTTTCTGGTGAAGATCCCAACGTCAATATTACTGGAAAGTGGTCAGAAGAGAACTCGTAGAAGACAACCGGAGAGCTGTCTATGGCGATGTTGCTGATGAATATATCCAAAATGGAATGAACTCCCGATCTGGAAAGTCGCGTTGGTTGATCCGGAGCGAAGATGTTGTATTGTCCAGCTTCGAAATCTTCGGCAAGTACGAATCCGTTTCGATTCTGTCTTCTGTTTCCCCACAGCTCATGCCGTGCGTTCAGGTCCCCAGCAATGATGAATTTGTTCTGTCGTCGAGTGAGCATAGCCAGATCTCGCTTCAATGATGCACACGTACCATCTCGAAGATTGGTTTGTTTGGGGCAGTACGCTGCAATGATGATGATGGGTCCCATCGTCGTTGTAATTTCAATTCCGATGGCTTCTATGAGTTGCAATTTAAAGGCTGACAGAAGCCTGTGCTGAATGGATCGTTTAATGGCAATGGCAACTCCCCCTCCTCTGGTAGTTGCCCTGTCGAGCCTGTGAATCCTGTAATTGGAAATAAAAATAGAAATTTCAGGTTTAAGATGAGTTTCAGTTAAAATAGCAATATCGGCATTCTTCTCTTGAAGAAAGTCGGACAATTCAGCAGTTTTGCTCCTGAGTGAGCAAACATTCCAATTGAATATAACCAACTCATTATATTGCATATTCGATGATGAATTTGCCTAAGGCGTTGATTTGATCTAACCGCGTTCTGCAGTTTCGTAGTTTTGTTGTCATTGTTTCAAAAATGACGATCAGTTGTTCAGCAGAAAATAAATCACCAGAGTCATCCTTTGTTTGTGGTTGATTATTGCCCCATCCAGGAGGGATTTTTGAGGAAGATTCTTTTTGTGATCCAGCGGCTGAATCTTTTGGATTGATGCGAGGAAGTGGCGGCAAATTCGGAATATCCCTCTTCGGTGGGAGCCGTGGGAAATTAACTTCATCCTTCTGTGGAACATTCTTGCGCGTTGATTGTTTGCGGGACGCCTGTTGTCGAATTTTTGTGAACTCAGCACGTTTGGGACACGATTTGCTAGTAGATGGATGGTCGCCATCACAGTTCACACATTTTACAGCGATATCATCTAGTAGGCAATCGTTGGTATTGTGTGGTTCAGCACATTTCCCGCACCGACTTTTCATGTGGCAATTCCTCGCTCCATGGCCGTAGTTCAAACAGTTCGTGCACTGTGTGACATTCCGATGTACCGGTTTATACTTTTGCCATTCGATGATTATGTGAAATAACGATTTAATCGTTTTCAGTTGACTCATGGTGATGGAGCCCTTCTCCAGATGAATCAGGTACAGTTGATCTCTAAACTTTTTGTCCGTATTATGTCGCTTCATTTTAAATACCATCAAAGGCTTTAGTCCAGCCTCTGACAGTGCCTGCTTTAGTTCGGCTTCCATCATGTCGGGTAGTCCTCGAAGTACAACCTTCATAGGTTTGTTGGCGGCAATATCGTGTGTGAAGTATTCCGCTTTTGTCTGCTTCAGATAGCATTCCACTCCTTTGTAGTGGTTCAAAGCCGGAACAGTTATTTTGTAGTCTTCAGTACATAAACGGATTGTTGCCTGTAGTCCTTTGCTGATCAGTGTGTTGAAATCCGAGCGTAGAGTTTGCCTGGGAAGCCCTTCAGGTAGAAAGGCGGCATTTTTTCCTTCTTCTGCAGTTCCTCTTCGACATCTACTGGCAGATCAGCATATTGGTTTTTACTCAGCAAACGGTCGTTTACCTGTACATCACTTGGCTTCAGACGCTTAGCATCCTTTGGATCCTTCTCGGATCTATGGCGGTTTTTACCCATAGCTTGGGTAGGTAGACAACTGCGAATAAAAAATAAAACAAAATCGAAATTAGTCGTAGTAGGTTATTCGTCTATCCACATCGAGTGTTAGATGACGAATTGATGGTAGGAAAAATGAGCCAATCAACTTTTATATGGATGCTCTTGTATAGAAGCAGAAAAACTTCAATATTGTTGTAATACACGTTCAAGTTGAAAATTTTCGATTCTATTGGTAGTTAGATTATATAAATCCTTCTACAGATCACTGAGCTATGAGCTTTCAAAATACGAGAAAGGCAAACGCGCCTTATGAATTATCTTCTTTGATACTCGTTTACACCAAACATTTAAGAAAAGTTTAATTTTGAACTATTTGAGATTATGTCACACAACTGAAAATTTTATCATAAAATTGTGATCATGTTTCCGATGGCATGTTGCAAGAATTATGTTGATTCATTAGATACAACAGGAGATATTCACGATTAAAAACTTATCACTCTCTCAGAGGGTAAATTTTGAAAAGGCGCCCCATAGTAAAGTAAGTCGTATTCACGACAAAATCGTGTTACACATTGCTCCCAAGTATTGCTTTGTCATACAATGCACAAAACTCCTACTGCTGGAATAGGGAGAAAAGTCGCTTACTCAAAAATGTCGATATCTCCGTTGAAAATGGACGGATTTTAACAATCTATGGCTTGTTGGATAGCTATTACCGTGGGAAATCTATGTCTGTAAACATATTCTGTTTCCAAGGTTAAGCGTGACAGATACTGTCAAAAAACCCAATTTTCACAATAAACTTCGTATAGCTCAAATATGATCAAAATCGGTTCAGCCATCTTCGAGATCGCAACCTCTTTGTTGACAACACACATACAGACCCACACACATACACCCACATGGATATTTGCTCAGTTCGTCGAGCTGAATCGATTGGTATATGACTCCGGAACTCGTTATATATATATATATATATATATATATATATATATATATATATATATATATATATATATATATATATATGTATATATATATATATATATATATATATATATATATATATATATATATATATATATATATATATATATATATATATATATATATATATATATATATATATATATATATATATATATATATATATATATATATATATATATATATATATATATATATATACATATATATATATATATATATATATATATATATATATATATATATATATATATATATATATATATATATATATATATATATATATATATATATATATATATATATATATAAATATATATATCATCAGGTAAAACTATCATCAGGTTGACTGCCGTTGGATAGAAAGCAAACTTGGTTTTAAATTGTTTAGAAAGAACCTTATTTTGGGTATGAATAGAGAACAGCGAATCATGTCTTTCAGTTTGTATAAATTGTAGTAGAACACGTACCTAGTAACATATTCAATTTTATAAATATCTTCTTTATCTTTATTGTCTTCGACTAAAGAAAACTGTTCGATGAAACGAAGCTTGCAATCTTGAATAATGCCCATGTCTTTAATAGACGAAACTCGCTCAACTGAAGCCATTATCAGTGAGTATTCGAAAATAATTGGAGACTGTGCCCGTGAAAAAGTTATCATATTACATTTCTTAACGTTTACTGTTATGCCGTTTCTGTCACACTAATCCAGGATTCGGTCAATCCACAAGGCTTGTAATGATGCGATAAATTTTAAGATCGTCAGCATACATTTTTTTAAATGACGACAATTCACTATAAAGATCGTTCATGAAAAAAGTGGTCCGAAATGGCTCCCTTGCGGTACACCCGAAGTAACGTGAAACGAATCCGAGAGTGCAGATCCGATTTGTACGGAGGCATTACGATTCGTGAGAGATGATAGAACCCAATTGGTTAACCAAACAGGAAATCCACTACGAGTCAATTTTTCCACAGCGAACTGATGAAGAACACGAACGAATGCTTCTGAAAAATCAAAGTACACCGCATCGATTTGTTGTCGTTTTTCAAGTTTGTCAATCTATAAAGAAATTGGTGGTAGTAGATCGCTTTTGGACAAACCCATGCTGGTCAGTGGCGATAATGTGCTTTACTGATGGGTAAAGACGTGGTGTAAATATCAATAATGATGATTTTAAATCCATTTCAACAATAAAGTTAACTGTTATTAAATAGAAAACGATCACTCAATAGTGCTGATTGTAAGTAGGGTAGAGTGTTCGGTTACCCTTCTCTTTTAAACTTATAACTTCTGACTAAGTGCACATTATGCGGACATATATACATCAATGGAAAGCTAAAGTCCCTAGCTAACAACTGTATAAGAAACTAAGTTGATTCATTCGATTGAAGAAACTTTATTATCAATTTAGTATAGAGATAAATTGTGACTATTTTAAATAAGGTGTTCGGTTACTGGCACCTCAAGAAATTTAGCTAAAAATGGATAAATATAAGTAAAGACCGAAATTATTCAAAGTAAAAACGGAATTTATTCTTTTCTGAGGCGTTTTGGACAAAAGTCTTCATTGTCTGATGATGACATCGCCTTGGCTCTCTTGGCCAATGATTTGGATGGTGGCACCTTTGGTGTTGATTTGGCCGGCTTCGCGGAATTGAATACGTTGCTGCAGTCGAATTTATTGACTTCTTATCCACTAAGCAAGGTTGAATCAGTGCATTAAAATTCATTTTCCTTGACTTAGATGATTTGTTTGAAGTCGCCATGGCTAACAGAAGCAGAGAACCAAAGCTTATACTTATATGACGGATGTATTGAAGCCGTCAAGTTGTCCACGTGTTGCATATCATACGAGATGCCAGGTAATACAATAAGTTTAGCTAGCAAAAACAAGAAGATCGCGCCAATTTTCAAAAATCTATAATATATGACGAATGTCTGCAAACAATCAAAGTTTCAAAAGTCTGCAAAAAGTCTTTAGACGAAAAAGGTTTACATGTTAACTAAGAAATATGATAGTTTACAAACAAATTTGCAGACTTTGCATCTCTGCATATCACTGACAATTTTTTGCGATTTGTCGAAAAAATTGGATGCCGGTTATCGAACACCTTGGGGCGCCGGTAACTGAAATTCGTAGACTTTTTGAAAATGACGAAAAAATACTTTTGTTTCGAAAATTTTGAAGGCATCCGGTATGAAATCACGAAATAGATCTGGTTAAATTCATAAATATTCAATCCACTCATCTTTTCGATTGATGTTTTTCAATTTATGATACTATAAAAAGTCATAAAAAACTTTTTTGATGATTTTCACGCAATTGAAACTTGTTTTGGGCGCAGCTAAAAATAAAAGCGTCCGTTTGCTTTGGTATTCGGCATAAAAGGAACGTGCTGCTATTACACACCCATGAAATTTGTCGGAATGGCGCTATCTGCTTTCTGTCAAAAGTTACGGTGGGGTGCCGGCAACAGAACGTCTTCCCCTACTAATGTGAACATATTGTTTCCCTTATGTGTACTTCAAAACTAGAAAATCAAAAATTTTTTAGAAAGCATTTTTCCGAGAATTTTTTCAGGAAAACGATGGTTGTTTATTACTCAATGTTTAGAAGAGGTAAATATCGTTTCATGAGTTCACTATCGCTCGTCAATGGCGATGGTAGCAGTAAACAGTGATGTTATTTGCTCAGTACTACGATAGATGACCGTAGTACGGAAATCACCGTCATATCATGATGCTCGCGTGGTACCATCGTGATTCAGAGTGACAGGCATGTAATTTCATGGTGTACAGTGATTCCGATATCACATGTTTGTCATAAGCATTACTGGTTTGTAGTGTGTGTCTTTGCTGGGTGTCATTGCTAAACTGTCAGCACGATAAATCAAAAACGACAGTTTAGTTACAACAATAATCGATTAGTTGTACCAAATTTTAGCCAATCGAATTCAGAAAAACAACTAACATTTTAGTTGCTTTGTGATCGCAGGTTTCGCGTGCGGAAACTGGTAAAGTAACGGTTCATTCATCTCAGCTCCACTGGTCATCTCATTTACGAAAACCAATAATTATGAGATCTTTTATCTATGCTCGATAGGTTGACTTCAAGAGTAAGATGAAATAAGTGACATTCGTATCGAGTTTTCGCGTCGGTATAACAGTAGTACTGCACTACTTTGAGACTAATTTTTCTGTGATGTTGCTTTTTAAAGCCAAAGCAAAGATATTGCATCCGATTTTATCACAATTTGTTGATAGTAAGTCGAGTAATCGGCAAAAGAACATAGCGACTCTACTAATGAAATGACTATTGGTACAATAGCCCTATATTATTTTATCTATTTTATTCATCTGGTTAAACTAATTGAGATGAATTAGTGTCTTTTTGGCACAAGTCAACAACGCCTACTTACTGTTTCATCAGTCCACGCAGCATTATTTTTCCAACGTATTTGTAAGCAACGCCCGCGACTTGGCATGCAAAAGTTGATTTTGTCTGTGTAAGTCGGTAAACAGATTGAGATGATTGTTTTGTGTACCGTATATACATTCTTTGTCATTTAATAGTATTCATTATTCGATTTCAAGTATGTATAAAAAACATATTGAATTCAGATTTCCTATAAAGTCAAGCACATTTTTTCTCTGGCTTTAGTAAGTGCAAAGACGACTGTGTTATGACATCAAGAATAGTAAATAAATAAATATTTTCTAACCTGACCATAAAAATCGGTATGTAAAAAACCTCTATAATCAACGCACAGTAAAATCACCAAAAACTGTTTGTCGCTCACTGTTGTCTTCTTAACACAGTGTTAATGTTTGTAAAAATTAACAACGTAACGAAAACAAGGGCTGCACATAGTATACAAATTGCGTCGAATGAACAAAAATTGATACATGTTAAGAACTATGATATATTAAAATGTAAGTAAGCAGGACCGTGAATGATGTTCAATGTATTTTTTTCTGAAGATTCTGAAGATTTTTCATCTAACTATTTTTTTTCGGTAAAGAACTCGAAAATATTCGACACGTTTTTTTTTATTTCAATGGGGTACGTGAAATTTTCGAGATATGATTTTTTTTAAATTTTGCGCTTTCAAAAAAGAGCCTTTTTTCAACAGCCTATACTGTAAAACCTAATAAAGATATAAAAATTCGTTCAAGACATGAAATGTTCGTCTTTTCCTTAGCTTTCAAATAAGCGATTCCATAAAACGACCTTTAAAATTGAAATAATGAAAAAAGTTAAAAATTAACAAACAAATAAAAAAAATTCAAACATGGGCCTGATTTTTCTTCTTTGTTTTGTTGAAAGAAGAAGCTTTAGAGGTTTAACTCAATCTTGGCAAAGTTTCAGAGTGGAAATTTTCGGAGCAGTGAATTTTTTCAATTACGACCCGCACGTGCGGAGCGTACTGCAGAGCAATTCGTTCGGATATGGGCTTTAAAGGCTATCCGTATAATGCCGATCCGACCGATCCGAGATCTCCTGCGTTGACTTTTTTTCTCCTTCGGCTATGGCAGAACTGCACATGCATTCTTTCATTGCTCGAAAACAAACTTCATATTTTCAAAATGTGGAAAAAATTGGAAGAGTGACGAAAGTTTAATAATTTGCGATTTTGCGGAAAATTACGCCTTCGTTATTCAAAACGCCATAACTGGTTTTTATTGGAACAACGACCAAGCGACTATATTCCCCATTGTTTTCTATTATAAAATGAACAGCAACATCGAACATAAAACATTAGTAATTATTTGTGATTGCATAAAACATGACGCAATAGCTGCGTATGTTTTTCTCGAAGTTCTTAATCGACATTTCTCACAATACTATCCACATATACGCAAGTGCATCTAATTTTCTGACGGCGCTCCTCCGCAATTTAAAAATGTAAAACACTGCGAATATTTTTTATCACGAGCATGAATTTTATCGTTTTGCACAGTGGAATTTTCTTGCTACAGCTCATGGAAAAGGGCAATGCGACGGTGCTGGAGGAACTATCAAAAGAATGGCACGTCGCGCAAGTTTACAAATAATCAATAATTATCAAATTTCGATCACTAATGAATAGTACAAGATGGCTAGGAAAGCATCTTCTCTACCAAATATTTCAGTCATATACAAATGTTCGGAAGATTATGTAAAAGCAGAGAAATCGTTTCGAAAAATGTAAAACTATTTCTGGAACACAATCGTTTCACTATTTTGAGCCGCACGGAGACAAGGAATTGAAAAAGAAAGTTTTCTCTTCCCAGGGCACGTTTGAAGTTTTGAGTTTTTGTAAACCAGAAAAATCAAATCATATAAAAATTACAACTGTGCAAAAACTTTATGTTACCGTTGTTTTATTACTCACGTAAATCCTTTGTCCCAATTTTACTCGCTTTCTGCCTGAAACGTTGCTAACAATAAACTGACAAAGTTAGGATTCGATCTATGGCGCGACATGTGTCGACAAGTTAAGCTCGTATCCGAGTGAATTGCGGTGCGGTACGCTCCGCGCGTCCGGTCATAAGTGAAAAATTCACTGCTCCGAAAGTATTGATCTTTCTACTCTGAAACTTTGCCAAGATTGAGTTAAACCCCTAAGGCTTCCTTTGTCAACAAAAAAAAAAAAAAAAAAATAAAAAAAAATTAGACCCAAGTTTGAAAGTTTTTTAATTGTGTATTATTTTTTAACTTTTTTCATTATATGAACTTTAAAGGTTGTTTTATGGAATCGCTTATTTGAAAGCTAAGGAAAAGATGCACATTTCACGTCTTGGACGAATTTTTATATCTTTATTAGATTTTACAGTATAGGCTGTTGAAAAAAGGCTCTTTTTTGAATGCGCAAAATTTCAAAAAATCATATCTCGAAAAATTCACGTACCATATTGAAATAAAAAACGTGATTAATCCACCTTACAGTGAGATGATACCTTTTTTATCAATCCACATGTTTTTTATTACTATTTTTTATTCTCATGACATTATTTTAATTATCGTCGTTTTATTCACTCATTACCCTGTAATGTCGAAACTACAAATCTTATCGAATTTCAATCTTAACGTGTGACAATCGATTGAACATGAGATGTCGAAGTAAGTTACACTTTAGAGTTTTTCGTCATTATTTATGGTACTTCCAGAGCCGGTATTCAGGAACTAGCATGAATCGAATGACCATAAATTAATACGCCAAACAATTTAAATCTTCTATATCGGTATGAATTTTAAAAACTCATCATCTGTAATTCCAGAATAAAATTCACCAATTTTGTATCCTTAAGTCCTTTAATTTGAATTTTTGTTTTTGAAGTTCGATTTAGCCTTTTTGAGAAAATGATTGAGCTTTGAGAAACGATTCGATACTGGAACCGGAATTCTAAAATCGGTGCAGCCGAAATCAGTTAAATTCACCTGATGAGTGTTTAGATATCTTTGAGCAATTGTAGAGCGAATTAAAATTTGGGGGAACATTCCGAATCCAAAAACGAATAACGCTTCAACTGAAATAAATTTATTTCGTAATCGACTATCCAAATCTGCAAACCCGATATACCAGATTAATTTATGTGAAATGTATCTCCTAAACCATCAGAAGTCGGATCTGACTAAAAAGTAAAATGTTTTATAGGATTTTAAGACCTCTCATTTGAATCATAGATGATTCTTAGATTTCATTTGAATCTTAGATCGGTTCAGCCATCTACGAGAAAAATGAATTGCATTATTTTAATTTCGTTTCAGAAATCCAGAAATCCAGAAATCGGATCCAAACGTAATTCAGGAACCTTGTTTGGGAGTGTACTACTTTTCATATTAATCTGAGTCTGTAGAAAACGGTTTAGCCATCTCCGAGAAAATTGAGTAAAATTATTTGTCACACACGCATTTGCTGATCTCGACGAACTGAGTCGTATGGTATATGAAAGTTTTGTTCTTCCAGCATTTATTGCTGTAAGTAATTTAAATCAATATAATTATGGAATTACTTTCATCTTGAAAACGCTGATGTCATCTGGTTTACATATGCCATATTCGAACGATTATGTTGTCAAAAACGAACCGTGCTAAAATCGGTCCAAGGCAAATTGTCATGAAAAAGGATGCTGTACACAGTCTTTTTGGTGTATGTAACAGTATAAAAAATCGTGTTTCACGTTGCTCCCAAGCATTGCGTTGTCATACAGCGCTCAAAATTGCTACTGATGGAATAAGGCGAAAAGTCGCTTACACAAAAATATCGATATTTCCGTTAAAAATGGACGGATTTTAACAATCTATGGCTTGTGGGATAGGTATTATTGTGCGAAATCTAAGTTTGAAAATATATTCTGTTTTCAAGGTCAATTGTGACAGATACTGTCAAAAAACTGAAAATATTGACATAAAACTTCGTATAACTCAAAAAGTAAACATCCGATCTCAAAACCATTCAATAGCGTTCAGGGTGACGGATAGACCTTTCATTTGCGACTAGTTTGATCAAAATCGGTCCAGCCATCTCTGAGATCTCGACCTCTTAGTTGACAACACACATACAGACACACACGGACATTTGTTCAGTTCGTGGTATATGACATTCGGCCCTTCGGGCCTCGGGAATTTTTTTAAAAGTTTGAGCGAATTCTATACCTATTTTTTATATTCATAAAAAAAGGTAAAAATACGTGTCGAATATTTTCGAGGTCTTTACCGAAAAGAAAAACATGGGTGACTGATTTTGCGTGGAATACCCCATATATATAGTTGGAAAAAGTGTATGTTGTAAGTGTTGTATGGTATGCATGGTATGACAATTTACTTCAGCTCTAGAATTTTAGATTTTAGACCTCAAGTCATGAACTGAATTCTAGATCTGGCATCCGAACCTGAATTGGCAATTGAATTCTGAACCAGTCCCAGTCCTGAATTCACTCAAGTTTGATAATATGAGAGCTTGCAGCGGAACGAAAGCAAACGCATCCATATTCCATCACTGAAAATATCGTTGTTTGATACAATTTTATTAGATCTTCCGGATGAGCACCCCACCAAGATTCTATTATTGTTCGAAGAAAATTTACTCTTTGTTGGCATTTTGTTATCAGATACCTAATGTGTCCTCCCCACGTGCATTTGGAATCAAACCACACCCCAATGTATTTGGAAGTCAAAACCTGTTGGATCATTCTTCCCATCATATGAAGCTGAAGCTGCGCGGAATCATGCTCTCTTGAAAAGACGACCAGCTCTGTTTTCTTCGCAGAGAATTCGATACCCAGATACAAAGCCCAAACGGACAAGTTATCTTAGGTATTTTGCAATGGTTTTTGCAGATCAATAGCTTTGGGTCCAGTAACTGAAACCACGCCATCAGCTGCCAATTGTCTTAGTGTACATGGGGTTACTAGACAGCTGTCAATGTCATTCACGTAAAAATTAGACAGGAGCGGACTGCGGCATGAGCCTTGCTGGAGACCCATGTAGCTAATTCTGAATGTTGCAAAATCGCATGTGAAAAATGCATGCATTGCTTTGACAAAAGGTTGTGCAAATAATTATTTATAATTGCTGAAAGTCCATGTTGATGGAGCTTGTCTGGAAGAAAACCAATGGAAACGTCGAATATTTTTTTCGAACAATTTTCTGATGCAGGACAACATCGCAATGGGTCTATATGAGTTGTGATTTAAAGGTGAATTCCTTGGGTTTTGAATGGCGATAACTTTCACTTGCCTTCAGTAAGGTGGGACAATATTTTGCTCAAGAAACTTGTTGAACAATTCCAACAAACGTCTTTTTGCAAGGTCGGGCAAATTCTTCAGCAAGTTGAATTTAATTCTGTACAACCTAGGAGCGTTATTGTTACAAGACATGAGTGCTATGAAAAATTCCATTATTGAGAAGGGGCTATCAATAGAACCATAATTTGGAGAAGACCCCCTAATAATACTATGCGTAGGAACAGAATCTGTACAAACCTTCCTCCCAATATCAAATATCCATCGGTTCGAGTATTCCTCACTCTCATTTCCTACGTTACGATTCCTCATTCGTCTGGTCGTATTCCAAAGAGTGCTCAATGAGGTCCTTCGACAAAATGTATCCAATAGCTACATTTCTGGGCCCGAACTATGCTCGTTTTGAAAACGTTTTCAAAGCTCTTTGATTCGCGTGTTTAGCATCTGAGCACTCTTTGTCCCACCAAGGGTTTGGAGGCCTTCTGTTAGATGATGGACCAAGAAATCGTTTGGTTTGGGCTTTTTCTGCGGCCTCTAGAATCGAACAAACGAGGAAGTCATATTATTCAAGTGGGGGGAGCTCTTCCATTGAGTTCAAGGTACATGAGATACTACTTTGGTATTTAATCCAAAGCAAAGCCTTGGTAATACATTCCTGTAGTGGAATTTGACCTTCTGTTCCAACAGACTTCGCAGCCGATTCAGAGTGTACAGAACCAGTGCATGGCTGGTGCTACGATTCTACTGACACTACGAATCCTTCCAGGTCGGGGCTCGAACATACGACAACTGGATTGTAAGACCAGCGCCCTATGCATTGAACCGCCAACCCGGGACATTTAAGTGAACATATTTTGTCAAATCATATAGAATATAAACTAAATCAGCAACACCTTTGTTACTGCTCATTGAGATAATGATTGGTAAATGATCGCTACCATGTAAATCAGGAAATACTTTCCAGGTGCAATCTAGTCGAATTCAAGTCAAGCAAAGAGATAAATCTAATGCACTTGGACGTGCATAAGGTCTTGGGATCCGTGTCATGCTACACATATTAAATACCGTTGGCTAAAATTGTCGCAAATATTATATATTAAATATGATCTGCTATCATTGTAAACGGAACCCCACATCATCCCGTGCGAATTGAAATCTCCCAGAATCAATCGTGGAGCAGAGAGGGCTTCGACCATTTCATGAGTCTGTCGTTGTCATACTTGAGCTCTTAGAGGAATATATACCGAAGCAATGCAAATGTCCTCCTGTTTAATGTTTATTTGACAAGCAACAACTTCTATACTTGAAGTTGAAGGAATGTTTAATGTATAAAAGGAATAACATTTTCTTATTCCTAAAAGCACTAGCATTGAGTGGAATATTTTAAATTCCACAAAAACATAATTCTAGATTTTTCTCCACTTTCCTGAATATAATATACCCTAACACCTTCACATAAACGTCACTTTTCCAACAAAACAAAAATCATTAGTAAATTGGTTAAACCATACCATAGAACACTTACCATATATATATAGATCTTCTTTTACTGTTTTCTTTGACGCGTAGCGAGTTGTACCATGATGGCCCGCCAGAGAGCAAAATATGAATACTAGATTATTATTAAATTGTTTAGTGCATATCGAGCTGAATTGTGTTTTACTTTTATTGACCCTACTGGATTCATTTATTTATTTATTTATTTATTTATTATTAAATTTATTCATCTGACAATAAAATGGTCTTAATGAATTGGTTTAGTCAAGTCATAAAATTGTAGATCGCTGTACTTTCTGCACGAATTTGTGTGATGGTTCATCAAATTCAAAAAGGTGTTCAACGGTGCCAAATGTCCTCATGCATGATGTTATCGGTTCGTAATACCCGAACGTCGTTCGATGAAATCTCGGCTGAAATAAACTGGAAGAGCGCAGTGATCGTTGTGAAGCACGAAAATCGAGTTGAGACAAAATCTTCGGTGAGTCGATATCCCCGTTGATCAGTTTTGCCACGAAAGTAGTTTGCTGAATTTTCCTGCGTCGTTCCAATGAGTCGAGTCCGATCAGTCGACAGCGATCGTGGTATGGTGGAAGATTAAGCGGGTTCTGCCAGGGAAGGTTTCTTAGAGCAAGACGAACAAATCGTTTCTGAACGCGCTCAATCCATAAGTTCCATGTAAGTTGATAAGGACTCTAAATTACGCTAGCATTTTCCATTATTGGACGAACCAAAGAACAATATAACGCCTTCAAACAATACGGATCTTTGAAGTCCCGCCCGATCTTTGCAATAAAACCTAGTTGCCTGGTCGCTTTTGAAATTACAGATGAACGATGCAGATTGAAGGTAAGTTTGGCATCTAACAAAACACCAAGGTCATTCACATGGTCAACTCTCTGGAGCGTTTGTCCATCAATTGCATAGTCGAATCGAATTGGGTTCAGTATTCGGTGAAACGTTATGACATGGCATTTTGAAATGCTGACAATCAACCAGTTTCTACGACACCAGGCGACAAATGTATCTAGAAGTTTTTGAAGCCGGATGCAGTCGTCAATAGAGCGAACTTCAAGATATAATTTCAAATCATTGGCATATACTAATCTGCAGCCAACTCCGAGCACCGAAACAGCATCGTTGAAGAACAGCAAAAACAAAAGTGGACCCATATTGCTGCCTTGAGGAACTCCTGATAAATTTGAGAACGAAGATGATACACAAGAGCCGAGCTCAATTCGCAGGACTCTACCACATAAGTAAGAGCGTAGCCAGTCAGTAAACTTTTGTGTGGCGCCCAGTCGCAACATCTTGCACAAGAGTATTCGGTGGTCAATTCGGTCGAAAGCTGCTTTCAGATCAGTGTATACTGCATCAATTTGTACTTTATTCTCCAAACTCGAAAAACAACTGGAAGTGAAATCTAAGAGATTCGTGCTGACTGAACGACCTGGCATAAATCCATGCTGATCAGTAGAGATGTAATTTTTAGTACGAAAAAGTACCTCAGTGCTCACAATTATTTCGAACAGTTTAGATGCAGCTGATAAATTGGTTATGCCTCGATAATTTCTAACATTTGTACGATCACCGCTCTTGTATACAGGAAACATGAAAGACTGCTTCCAAGTCATCGGAAAAATACCTTGCTCAAATGATTTGTTAAATATAGTGCACAAAGGATCGGCTAAAGCAGAAGCGCAATGACTGTACACCGCTGCAGGTATGCCATCTGGTCCGGCAGAGAACGATCGTTTCAACTTCTTCGCTGCGGCAACAATCATATCGGGAGTAACCAAAAATGTGTCAATGTGCACTAAATTCTCAGGAACATCCACCGCGGCGGTCTCCGCATCGATACCGGAGGCTGTTTTTTCTGCAAACACCGAAGCAAAGAACTTTGCAAACACCGAAGCAAAGAACTTTGTGCGAATTTAAGAAATGTTATTCCTTCTATAGATTAAACATTCCTTCGACTTTTAATATAGAAGTTGTTGCTTGTCAAATAAACATAAAAAGGATATTTGCATTGCTTTGGCATATATTCCTCTAAGAGCTCAAGTTGGACAACGACAGCTTAATGAAATGGTCGATTCATGTCCTTTACTGTTTCTAAACACATTCTGCGCAATGAACCGCGGGAAACCGGCGGTTGGTCTGCGCTGGCTTTATTTGTAACGGTGTATATATACTAGTGCTCAATAGTGCTGATTGTAAGTAAGAAAGAATGTTCTGTTACCGACACCCTTCTCTTTCAAGCTTATAACTTCTGACTAAGTGCACATTACTTCGGAATACAGCTACTTATTGTAGTAATAAGTCCAACTGTAGCAAATGTCAAGGGCCCCATAAGGAAAATATTTGCGATAAAGATATTGAAAAATGTGTTTATTTTGGGGAGAGTCTTCATGATCTCTCAGTATGCGCTGCATTTAAGTTGCCTAAAGACAATATTAATCTTTCTTTAAAAAGCACGTTCTAAGCGCACATATGCAGAAATGCCTAAAACAATTATTGATATCCCTCCACTCGGAACAGGAAACGGTTTTTCAAATCTAGAGCCAGAGGAATCTGACTCTGATGAAAATAGTAAAGTCACTCCTCAAGGCTCTGTTAAGAGGAGAAAGTACCCAAAAAGACACCTAAAATTACACCTTTAAAAAAACCAAATTTAAAAGCAAAAACTGTGTCTCCTGGTTTGTCAAATTCACAAACCAATCCAGGAACTACCTCAAGAAAAGACAATATTTCAGTGGGCCCCGTTTCACATTCACCAACAAGATTACTGAAGTTTTCCGAAATTGTAGAATTGATTTACGCAGCATTCAATATTTCTGAACCTCTAAAGACCATCATAACGGCATTCCTTCCAATAGCTAGAACTTTTTTGAAACAGTTATCAGCTCAATGGCCAGTTCTCTCAGGTTTTGTATCATTTGATGGATAATTAATCATCCGCCGTAAATGATTCAATCACTGTTCTGCAGTGGAATTGTCGAAGCATCATGCCAAAACTTGATTCATTTAAAGTTTTGTTGCATAGTCAAAAATATGATGTATTTGCTTTGTGCGAATTTAAGAAATGTTATTCCTTCTATAGATTAAACATTCCTTCGACTTTTAATATAGAAGTTGTTGCTTGTCAAATAAACATAAAAAGGACATTTGCATTGCTTTGGCATATATTCCTCTAAGAGCTCAAGTTGGACAACGACAGCTTAATGAAATGGTCGAAGCCCTCCCTGCTCCACGATTGTTTCTGGGAGATAACAATTCGCACGAAATGATGTGGGGTTCTGTTTATAATGATAGCAGATCATCTTTAATATATAACATTTGCGACAATTTTAGCATGACGGTATTAAATATGAGTAGTATTACACAGATCCCAAGACCTCCTGCACGTCCAAGTGCATTAGATTTATCTCTTTGCTCGACTTCAATTCGACTAGATTGCACCTGGAAAGTATTTCCTGATTTACACGGTAGCGATCATTTACCAATCATAATCTCGATGAGCAGTAACTATGCTAATTCAGTTTATATTCCATATGATTTGCAAAAAAATTACGGGTGTGTAATGTCAGAGACATAACTGGATGTCGTCAATACGAATTAAACTGACACGATTCCTTTATACTTTCGAATTCGAATTGATAGTTGATCGGTTGTGTGATTTGCGAAACTTTCCCCTTTTTCAATACTAGATTTTTAAACGATTTTTGACGTCGATTATCTTATTTCGGATTTGTATATTTCATTGAACGGAACTATCAAATGCTGTACCGGATTCATTTATGCCTTTTAGAAGGACCAAATTGTGGAATTCTCTACGATATTTAGCACAGTTCGGAACATTTTTCTCGATCCATCTTCGCACAGCGAAAAGTGCACGAAGCAAATCAAATTATTTTGGATTTTCACTAAACTGATGATTTTTACCTTCGATTTGCAAAGAAGTAATCTTAATAGTACTTTAGATAACATTTAGAGCCATTAGATCGGCTGATTTTATTTGACGTTGTCCACTTTTCGTTTCTCGTTTTTTTTTCTCTCCAATGCAAACGACCAGCAGCTGTTGCAATCGTTCTTCCTTGAATTGAAACTAGCTTTGCGTACGGATGTGTTCGCTCGCAGTGCCAAATGTTACGAAACTGGTCTAATGCGTCTTCCAGGCATGTCCAAACACTGCACTGCGTGCTTCATATAACCACCGCCACCGCGTGTATTGAGAATGCCATTGCTTGCCAGTGTACAAAGAGAAACACGAAACGCAATATCCGAAGCCACGGTGCTCGTGGCGTTGTTTTATTTTCGGCACTGGTGTTTCAAGCTTCGGCATACACCGAAACCGCGTATTTTCAGTTTCGTTAAACGCCGAAGCCGAGTGTTTTCAATTTCGCGAAGGCACCGAAGAGCACCCATGCGTTGGTTATATTGTCAATCAATTGAATTCAATCAGACGCGTATTGATGAAAAAAGAATTAATAATTCAAACGCATTTTTCGTCATACCGTGGCGCTATAGGTGCTTATAGTACAAGCAACGTATGTGGCAAAATCGGAAACGCTCGGCTTCGGTGTTTGCCGAAGTCAGGAACACTCGACTTCAGTGCTGCCCGAAAATCCAAGCACCGGTGTTTGACAATTACACGACCACCGCTACGAGTGCTTTTTCTACTGCGTTCGGTGTGTGTTTTTCAACACGGGCACGAAGCGTAGCATTCAATACTCCTGGTGGTGTGCTCACGAGTGAAGCTGAGTACCGTGCAGAACGGATCCGTGTTTTTGCCATGCCTGGCGTCTTCTCGCCCCGACGTCTGCTTCCGTCGAACGCACAAGAAAAAATGATCGATTTTCGCATCATTTTTTTTTGTCGTGAATACGACTTACTTTGCTATGGGGCGCCTTTTCAAAATTTACCCTCTGAGAGAGTGATAAGTTTTTGATCGTGAATATCTCTTGTTGTATCTAATGAATCAACATAATTCTTGCTACATGCCATCGGAAATATGATCACAATTTTATGATCGAATTTTCAGTTGTGTGACATAATTTCAAATAGTTCAAAATTAAACTGTTCTGAAATGTTTGGTATAAACGAGTATCAAAGAGGATAATTCATAAGGCGCGTTTGCCTTTCTCGTATTTTGAAAGCTCATAGCTCAGTGATCTGTAGAAGGATTTATATAATCTACCTACCAATAGAATCGAAATTTTTCAACTTAAACGTGTATAGCAAAACCATTGAAGTATTTTAATAGTACACTATTGAAAAACCTGTTTGATTTGACCCATGACGGCACCAGCCAATCAGAACGCGAGATGTCTGCTTCTATACAAGAGCATCCATATAAAAGTTGATTGGTTCATTTTTCCTACCATCAATTCGTCATCTAACACTCGATGTGGATAGACGAATAACCTACTACGAATAATATCGATTTTGTTTTATCTTTTATTCGCAGCTTTCTACCTACCCAATCTATGGGTAAAACGCGCCATAGATCCGAGAAGGATCCAAAGGATGCTAAGCGTCTGAAGCCAAATGATGTACGGGTAAACGACCGTTTGCTGAGTAACAACCAATACGCTGATCTGCCAGTTGATGTCGAAGAGGAACAGCTGAGGAAGGAAAAAATGCCGCCTTTCTATCTGTAGGGCCTCCCACCAACTCTTCGCTCGGATTTCAACACGCTGATCAGCAAAGGACTACAGGAAACAATTCGTTTATGTACTGAAGGCTACAAAATAACTGTTCCGGCTTTGAACCACTACAAAGGAATGGAATTATACCTGAAGCAGACAAAAGCGGAATACTTCACACACGATATTGCCGCCAACAAACCTATGAAAGTTGTACTTTGAGGACTACACGACATGATGGAAGCCGAACTAAAGCAGGCACTGTCGGAGGCTGGACTAAAGCCTTTGATGGTGTTTAAAATGAAGCGACATAATACGGACAAAAAGTATCGACATCAACTGTACTTGGTCCATCTGGAGAAGGGCTCCATCACCATGAGTCAAATGAAAACCATAAAATCGTTATTCCATATAGTCATCGAATAGCAAAAGTATAAACCGGTACATCGGGATGTCACACAGTGCACGATCTGTTTGAACTACGGCCATGGGGTGAGGAATGGCCACATGAAAAGTCGGTGCGGGAAATGTGCCGAATAACACAATACCAACGATTGCCTACTAGATGACATCGCTGTAAAATGTGTGAACTGTGATGGTGACCATCCATCTACTAGCAAATCGTGTCCCAAACATGCTGAATTCACAAAAATTCGACAACGTAAATAATCAACGCACAAGAATGTTCCACAGAAGGATGAAATTAATTTCCCACGGCTCCCATCGAAGAGGGATATTCCAAATTTGCCGCCACTTCCTCGCAGCAATCCAAAAAATTCAGTCGCTGGATCACAAAAACATTCTTCCTCCAAAGTCCCTCCTGGATGGGGCAACAATCAACCACAAGCAAAGGATGACTCTGGTGACTTATTCTCTGCTGAACAACTGATCGTCATTTTTGAAACAATGACAACAAAACTACGAAACTGCAGAACGCGGTTAGATCAAATCAACGCCTTAGGCAAATTCATCATCGAATATGTAATATAATGAGTTGGTTGTAGTAAATAGGAATGCATGCTCACTCAGGAGCAAAACTGCTGAGTTATCCGACTTTCTTCAAGAGAAGAATGCCGATATTGCTATTTTAACTGAAACTCATCTCAAACCTGAAATTTCTGTTTTTATTTCCAATTACAGGATTCACAGGCTCGACAGGACAACTACCAGAGGAGTGGGAGTTACCATTGCAATTAAACGATCCATTTAGCACAGGCTTCTGTCAGCCTTTAAATTGCAACTTATATAAGCCATCGGAATTGAGATTGCAACGACGATGGGACCCATCATTGCAGCGTACTGCCCAAAACAAACCAATCTTCGAGATGGTACGTGTGCATCATTGAAGCGAGATCTGGCTATGCTCACTCGTCGACAGAACAAATTCATCATTGCTGGGGACCTGAACGCACGGCATGAGCTGTGGGGAAACAAAAGACAGAATCGAAACGGATTCGTACTTGCCGTAGATTACGAAGCTGGACAGTACAACATCCTAATCCTAACAGAAACAGTGCCTATTCAACCTCGGAGGAACTATTATCGCACCGACTGGGTCCAATTTCAACAAATCGCCGACCAACTTATTAATATCAATTTGCCACTATATTCCCCGATGGAAATCGATGCGGCTCTATCTTCCTTCCAGCATTCAATCACAGTCGCTCGTGATAGGACGGTTCCAGTACAACATATGCCGAGTTCCTCTCTTCAAATTGGCAGTCACCAAGAAATTCATCCGACTTCGAAATATCTACCGGAGGGCAGTATCAACGAACTGGCATCATAGATAAGAAGACTTCTTATAACAACTTAACTAGGATAATACAGGAAAGGATATCTGAGCTTCGCAATAGGAACTTCCAGCCAAAGCTACGAAAAATTCTTCCACATTCAAAGCCCTTCTGGTCTTTAACGAAGTTGCTTAAGATAAAAACCGAAGCCTATTCCTCCTTTGATGTCACCCCACGACGCAGCTGAAGGAATACCTTTAATTACACCAGTAGAGAAGGCAAATGCGCTAGGCCAGCAGTGTATGTCTTCTCACAATTTAGGACTCAACATTGTTAGTCCACATGAAAGATCCGTTGCTGATAGTTTAGCTGAGGTTGACCAATCAGACAGCTTGGTTCCTGAGGAAAGTAGAGTCACTGCGAATGAGCTGATGACTATTGTGAAAAAAATCAAGAATATGAAGGCCCCCGGTTTCGACAACACATTCAACACGTTCAACATTAGGAGTATTGTTGGATGAAAAACTGACCTTTGATTCACATCGATCACTGATCATTTCAAAAGCTTCACGTCAATTGGGATTCATTTCAAAAATCGCTAAGGACTTTAAAGATCCTCATTGCTTGAAGGCATTATATTGCTCACTCGTTAGACCTATTCTTGAGAACGCTTCATCAGTTTGGTTACCGTATCATCTCTCGTGGTGCATGCGAATTGAACGAGTTCAAAAGCGGTTTGTTCGTTTAGCATTACGGAATTTACCGTGGAGAGATCACTCGAATCTTCCACCATATCCGGATAGATGTCGACTAATCGGAATCGAATCGCTGTTACGTCGCCGTAAAATACAACAGGCAGTAGTTATTGCAAAACTGATCAACGGAGAAATCGATGCACCGGAATTGCGATCCGAAATTAATTTTCGAGCACCGAACAGAACCCTGCGGAATGGCACTCTACTTCAGCAAAGATTTCATAGAACTAGTTTTGGATGTAATGAACCGATAACCGCTGCCATTCGATCATTCACTGCTGTAGAAGATCTTTTTGAGTTTGGCGAATCATCCAGCCGCTTCGCTAGTAAAGTCAAACGATCTTCTGTGTTTTGATATTTTTTCTAGTCTTCAATTTTTGTTTTTAATTAAATTATGTGTATTTTGTTTTTAATAATGTTATGTGACTATTAGTTTTAGATGTATTGTGATAATTATTATGTGTTGTTTTTTTTTTAAAAAAGATGGTGGTTTTTGCGCCCGTTTGAGAATAACATATTTTATGTTCAACTCAAATGGGTTTTTCTCCACCCATATCCATGTAGATTTCGTATCCGATGGATATTACAATAATAAATAAATAAATAAAACATTGAGCTGGAACATTTGAGTGTTCGCTCATTTGTTTTCTTAGCTACAATTTTTAACAGGTGCTGGGAGCTTGGTTACTTCCCTTCAAAGTGGAATAAGTCGCGAATACAATGAACCCACGCATCACCTATTCATTGATTTCAAAGCGGCATACGACACAATCAATTGAGATACTCTCGAGTTTCTTCGAGTCTCTGAGAGGTCTACGGTAATGCGATACACTCTCTTATCTCTTGGTTAACATTGTTCCTGTGATTCGAAGAGCGAAGATCTAAGCGAGTGGTACGACCTCCTGATAGTCCGTACAGTTTTTGGATTTTTTAATTGTGACGCGTAATCTTGAGTATCCAATGGAAACATACAATGGACTAACAGCCGAAGCTAGGCGCATCGGGCTGGTTATAAGTGCGTAAAGAAATGTTGAAGAGGATCTAAAGAAGAACCACTGCGCGGGGAGCTCACTGGTCATTGACGAAAATTAAACCTGCAGAAATAAACAGAGGCGTATTTCAGCAGCAAATACTGTGGATATCACACGCATGAAATTGATCATCTACCAAACCCTCATTAGAACGGCCACGCGACCTGTATTATGTTTGCAGATTACCAACGTGCCCTAAGTGTTTTCGAAAGAGAGGTGCAGCGGACTATGTAAGGTGGAGTGCAGATGAATGAAGGAACGTAGAGACGGCGTTTGAACCATGAATTACAACTTTTTTTTGGTTCAGTTTGTAAGTTGTGTTCAGAAGTATTATTTTTTCGCACGGCTATATTTCAGTTTTTACCGGTATAATTAACCGTAATCTATCTACTTTGTGGTGTATCTATTGATTTGAAGTGATTTCTACAACGTAGTCTATTTACGGCTACTCTTCATTAGAATTCAATGGTATAACTTGCATTCAATCGTTGTTGATTCGCTTTGGTTTGTTCTACGTTTATCAAGCCATTAGCACTCACGTCACTCTCGCACTCACGTTCCTGTCAGAATCATTTTATGAACATGACGAGAAGTAAATGCAATACTGAACCAACCTAAATGAATACTGAACCTTCATCTGGATCGAGATGTGGCAAGATAATTTGCAAATCTTGCTCCGGTAGTTATCATGTTAAATGCTCAAATGTGAAAAGCACTCTTTCTAAAACCATTCGGGACTGTCCTGGAGTGTGTTGGTTTTGCCCTACATGCCGTGGATCTTCAAATAAAAACGCACCATCCACTGATATGATGAGCTTGATTCTCCAACGCACCACTTCTACATTAAAGCTGGTTGGTGCCTTGACTGATTCAATACAAACTTTCTGCCGTATGTATACCAAGCCCTGCGCCAAATTTGCTGTAACCAGTACTGGAAACGGTCCCTTCACGTGACAGTTTTAAGTGAAATTCCTATGTTGGTACCTAATACTGTAGATGTTTGCTCTGAATGCCGTGTGCTGGAAACTTTCATGTAGCCTACTATCTGGGCGGTCACACATGAATGTCGCGCGAACCATACAGATGAAAGTCGCATGTAACAGTCATGAGTTTTCTTCTCGATACTGTTCCATGAAATTGTCAAATTCCATACCATTGTAATATGAGCATGTAACATTAAATCTTTCACACATCTCAGACCATGTAAAATATTCAACAGTAAATCTTTCCCACACTTCAGACCACACGCACTTGACAAATTCCCATAGAACACGTACTCGACAAATTTCCACTCGACACCAAGCCATGAAACCCAAAATTTTGAAGAAATAAACTCTAACAATGATCAGGATTCAAAATACGGAACAGTGCAAAAGTGCCTATTTTTCTCCAAGGAAGTTACTACTGCTTCAAAGAAATTAACTTATGAAATAGTTGCATGCCTGTAAAAAGTGTTCCTGGCATTCCACAGTGATGGCAACAAGTTCCAATTATTGGTGATTTGGTGAAGTGTGCAATTTGGCTTTAGTGGCTAGCAACAAACAGAATTCAATAACTGATAAGCGAGTGTTTAGTGATGCAAAAAAAGGTGGGTGGGTAATGTCAGAGACATAACTGGATGTCGTGAATACGAAAAAACTGATACGCTCCCATCACTTTTCCGAATATCAGTTAGTTGATTGATTGTATGAATTGTGCAAGCTTTCCTCTTTTTCACTAATAGAGTTTGAAGCGATGCACCTCCATTAAAATACAGATTAGTTACATTAAACAGCTACTATTCTACAACTATATATTCCAAACTTGAAACAATTCTTTTATAATTTTCTAATATAGCAGGCTAGGTACGACAAATTTGTAGTTTATTTTTATTGATGCTACAAAGTTCGAAGATATCTGATTCTTCTCGAAATTTCAGTACGAGACAATTGCAATGGGCTGGTCTGAAATGTATCGACGATCTTCGGTATGCAAGAGTTATTCTAATAATAATAATGATAGTAATAATAATAATAATAATAATAATAAAAATAATAATAATAATCATAATAATAATAATAATAATAATAATAAAAGAGATTAACCTGTTTATATGGCAACCCTGTTTCGCATGGCATATTTTTACACGGTCCCATACTAGTATAAAAATGTGTTCAACATTCGCTTTCGCATTGCCGTTCGTAATTGAATGTGTTAGTGACGGTACAAATCTGCTTTTCTACCTGTTTACGGTGCCATCGTTCTGACGGTGTCTCGTACGTACAGAGTAGCTGCTTTAACTCAAATGACGCTATTTCTCACATCACATTTCAATTTATACTGGTAGCGGTGTACGGACCTCCCCTTCACAGAACGGGAAACAGTGAGACGATATAAAAGAGAGAGTTAGTAGAGCGGCAGTCAGTAATACTGAACTGGCTGTCTAACGGTTAACAGCTTCTTGTGGAATTTTCACGCGGAAACACGCACACAGGAGGAACAATTAAGGGCAAGGCAAAGTCCCGCTCGAACCGTGCTGGTCTGCAGTTCCCAGTTGGCAAAATCTCCATCGTCTGCTCCGGAAGGGAAACTACGCAGAGCGTGTCGGTGCCGGTGCACCGGTCTATCTGGCGACAGTGATGGAGTACTTGGCTGCCGAAGTGTTGGAATTGGCTGGTAATGCTGCCCGCGACAACAAGAAAACGAAAATCATCCCTCGCCATCTGCAGCTGTCCATCCGTAACGACGAGGAGTTGAAAACCCCGTCCTTTTCAGGACGACCACATAACTGTGATAAAGAAATATTTAGGATTGCTTTAAATTTAGCCAGTTCTGATACGCCTAGACAGTAGAATGCGCAAATCAAGTGAAAACATTTGTTCTAATAATTTGTATAAAGTATACTAGTATAAAGATGTTTCTAAATCAAAATTTTCTGTTTCGTATTGCGAGACAGCGTTACTGTCCTGTCGTAATTGAATGTGTTAGATATCATGATCAAAAAGCCCCCCCTACTTAAGAATTCACGACAAAAAAAATACATATTGATCTGTACGTGGCAACTCTTTCGCACGGCATATTTGTGTACTAGTATAAAGATGTATTCAACATCATCACTTCCTCTTTCGCATTGCCGTTCGTAATTGAATGTGTTAGTGACGGTGCAAATTAATTTAACTTCTCGTGTGTGCCTTGTTTCGGCAACAGTTGCTCGGAAAATGGTAGGAAAGCGATAAAATTCAACTAATTCTTTATGATTATTTTTAGCACTTAAAAGTGCTATTTGAATTTGCTGGAATTTTCGGCTGCCTTTCAGAATTCCTTTCCTGTACGCAGAACGGGAAACAGTGAGACGACAGGTCCACGATGTTGCTCTCGTGTGTCTTGTTTCGGGAACAGATGCTCAGCAAATGGTAGGAAAAATGAAGCACTCAACTTTTATATGGATGCTCTTGTATAGATGCAGACATCTCGCGTTCTGATTGGCTGGTGCTGTCATGGGTTAAATCAAACAGGTTTTTCAATAGTATACTATTGAAAAACTTCAATGTTGTTGCAATACACGTTCAAGTTGAAAATTTTCGATTCTATTGGTAGTTAGATTATATAAATCCTTCTACAGATCACTGAGCTATGAGCTTCCAAAATACGAGAAAGGCAAACGCGCCATATGAATTATCCTCTTTGACACTCGTTTGTACCAAACATTTAAGAAAATTTAAGAAAATTTAATTTTGAACTATTTAAGATTATGTCACACAACTGAAAATTTTATCATAAAATTGTGATCATATTTCCGATGGCATGTTGCAAGAATTATGTTGATTCATTAGATACAACAGAAGATATTCACGATCAAAAACTTATCACTCTCTCAGAGGGTAAATTTTGAAAAGGCGCCCCATAGTAAAGTAAGTCGTATTCACGACAAAAAAATGCAAATGACGATCGTTATTATCGTTAGTTAGTTCGACTTTCGGTAATTGGTGCTCTTTTGATAGCAGTGAATAACCGGAAAACATCGTGCGACGTTAACTATGAACTACCTGAGAAATTCTGTGTGCAAACAGAAATAAAACAAAAACCGTGTGTCACCAAGGAAGGACCCGCTACAGCACAAGGAGACGACGACAACGCTCACACACGAGTACCTACAACGTGAGGACGAAATGGAAGTAAACCCAAGGTACTGTGCTTAAATTAAGAATTAGGGACAACTAGCTAGGGAAATATTGAATTAAGACAAATAACATTTGTGAATAAAGTTCAAGATGGGTTGGTTTTCGTCAGACGAAACCATCAACAATACATTAGTCCCACAGCAGAGAGAAATTGAAGGCATCGCGCTTTGCGCCCTGGTTATAATAATAGTTGGATATCTGTTATTGAAAGGAATATTGGAATTACATAAACAATTCACAAAAAAAATAGCAATCAAGGCCGCACGACAAATACAATTGACCAACATTTAAAATTAAATTACGTATACAAACATTTTTTATAGTCGACAATGGAAAATTCTTATAACGACAAATGGCCTTTAACGGTCAAGGACAAATTAAATGAAATTAAAATTCGTGCAGAGGAAAAACGCAAACAGGCGATTCCTGAAAAACACAAATGTGGTTATGCATGTATATTCATGTCTAGAAGACTACACACTATATCTTATAATTGCGAAAGGAATGATTTTTTTCTTTTAACAAAAAAAAAATAACGATAAAAATAATATAATGTCCAATAGATGCCCGGGCCCTGTGGTGGAGGAGGAGCACTATGAGGGAGGCTGAGCTGCAAGCAACCGGGCGGGTCATAGGTGGTGGATAATGCTTAGTCGCGATAGCAACTCGTTGTGACTCGCGACCCGAACCATGTAGCGGGGGCTGACTGCAGGTGTTGGTAGGACGAGGTAGTGGGCCCTACACGTTCTAGCCCTAAAAACCACAAGACCTAAAGCAGTTGGCCCTGACAAGGCGAGTTGGCGCCGCCTTTCAATATGCACCTGGCACAAATCTCTCTCTTCTCGCGGTCCTTCAGCGTTACTGCAAGGTTGGCGCAGGCCTAGCCAGCCGCCCATAAAAAAAACTTGCTCAGGAAGTTCAACAAGAAAATTCGGATGGATCTAATCGGCTCAGACCTTTGCGACGAAAACGGACAAGAGATTGGAAACTCGGTACGTGGAACTGTAAGTCTCTCAACTTCATCGGAAGCACGCGTATACTATCCGATATAGTGAAAGACCGCAAGTTCGACATCGTAGCGCTGCAGGAGGTGTGTTGGAAGGGGTCTACGGTGCGGGTCTTTCGCGGGAACCACACCATATACCAGAGCTGCGGCAACACACACGAGCTGGGAACAGCTTTTATGGTGGTGGGGGAGATGCAAAAGCGTGTGATCGGATGGTGGCCGGTCAGCGACAGAATGTGCAGGTTGAGGATCAAGGGCCGGTTCTTCAATATCAGCATAATTAACGTGCATAGTCCCCACCTCGGAAGTAGCGATGACGACAAAGACGAATTCTACGCGCAGCTGGAACGTGAATACGATCGCTGCCCAAGACATGACATCAAGATCGTCATCGGCGATTTCAATGCTCAGGTTGGCCAGGAGGTGGAGTTCAGACCGGTGGTTGGAAGGTTCAGCGCCCACCAGCAAACGAACGAGAACGGCCTAAGACTCATCGACTTTGCCACCTCCAAGAACATGGCCATAAAAAGCACCTTTTTCCAGCACCGCCTCCTGCACCGATACACCTGGAGATCACCCATGCAAACGGAGACACAAATCGATCACGTCCTGATTGATGGACGGCATTTCTCGGACATTATCGACATACGAACCTATCGGGGCGCTAACATCGACTCGGACCACTACCTTGTGATGGTTAAGCTGCGTCCAAAACTGTCCGTTGTGAATAACGTACGGTACCGGCGCCCGCCGCGGTATAATCTGGACCGACTGAGGGACACCGAGGTCGCGACTGCCTACGCGCGGCATCTCGAAGCAGCGTTACTAGCGGAGGAGGAGCTCAATGATGCTCCCCTGGAGGACTGCTGGACCAGAACTAAAGCAGCCATCAGCAATGCTGCGGAGAGCGTCCTGGGATACGTGCCAAGGAGTCGACGGAACGAATGGTTCGACGGCGAATGCCAGGAGATATTGGACGAGAAGAATGCAGCACGCGCAGCGATGTTGCGTCAAGCCACTCGTCAGAACGTGGAATCGTATCGACAGAGACGAAAGCAGCAAACTCGCCTTTTCAGGGACAAAAAGCGCCGCCTGGAAGAGTCGGAGAGAGAGGAGATGGAGATGCTGTATCGTTCTCAGGATACACGGGCGTTCTACAGGAAGCTGAATGACTCTCGCAACGGCTTCATGCCGCGAGCCGAAATGTGTAGAGACAAGGAAGGTGGCATCCTGACGGACGAACGTGAGGTGATCGAAAGGTGGAGGCAGCACTACGATGAACATCTGAATAGTGCACAGGCGGACAATCAGGCGTTGGAGGAGGAAGATTATGTCAGTGTTGCAGCCGACGGAGATGTACCAGTGCCCACTATGAACGAGGTCAAGGAGGCTATCCAACAGCTCAAGAACAACAAAGCAGCTGGTAAGGATGGTCTAGGAGCAGAACTCTTCAAAAGGGGACCGGAGAAACTGACGGAATGCATGCATCGAATAATCGAAGAGATCTGGGACAGAGAACAGCTACCGGAGGAGTGGAAGGAAGGGGTCATCACCCCGATATACAAGAAAGGTGACAAATTGGACTGTGCAAACTACAGGGCAATCACAGTGTCAAATGCCGCCTACAAAGTGTTATCCCAGATCCTGTTCCGGCGCCTATCACCACTGGTAAATGGATTTGTCGGGAGTTATCAGGCCGGGTTCATCAACGGCAGATCAACAAACGACCAAATCTTCACTATACGGCAAATCCTCCAAAAATGCCGTGAATACCGGGTCCCGACGCATCATCTGTTCATCGACTTCAAAGCCGCATACGACACGGTAGACCGTGTAGAGCTATGGAAAATTATGGACGAGAACGGCTTCCCTGGGAAGCTGACAAGACTGATTAAGGCTACGATGGATGGTGTACAGTGTTGTGTCAAGATTGCGGGCGGTTTCTCGGAACCGTTCGAATCACGTAGGGGATTAAGGCAAGGTGATGGGTTGTCCTGCCTGCTGTTCAACATCGCACTTGAAGGAGTTATGCGAAGAGCGCGGTTCAACATGCGGGGCACGATTTTCACGAGGTCCGGACAATTCGTGTGCTTCGCTGATGACGTGGATATAATCGGTAGAAACAAGGAGATGGTAGCAGATCTGTATACCCGACTAAAGCGCGAAGCGGCACGAGTAGGACTGAAGATAAATGTGTCTAAGACAAAGTACATGCTGGCTGGCGGAACTGAACGCGATAGGCAACGTCTGGGCAGCAGTATTACGATCGACGGCGACGAGTTCGAGGTGGTTGACGAGTTCATCTATCTTGGCTCATTGGTGACTGCGAACAACGACACCAGCCGGGAGATCAGGAGGCGCATTATATCCGGAAGTCGTGCCTACTATGGACTCCACAAAACATTGAGATCCAGGAAACTTCACCCCCGCACGAAATGCACCATGTACAAATCACTGATAAGACCGGTGGTTCTCTACGGGCACGAAACGTGGACAATGCTCGAGGAGGACCTGCAAGCACTCGAAGTCTTCGAAAGGAGGGTGCTGAGAACGATCTTCGGTGGTGTGCAGGAGAATGGAGTGTGGAGGAGAAGAATGAACCACGAACTAGCGCAACTCTACGGTGAGCCAAGTATCCGGAAAGTAGCCCAGGCTGGAAGGGTACGGTGGGCGGGGCATGTCGTGAGAATGCCGGACAACAGCCCCACCAAGTTGGTGCTCACCTCTAATCCGGCAGGTACAAGACAAAGAGGAGCGCAGCGTTCACGGTGGCTGGACCAAGTGGAGCGAAACCTGGATAGTATCGGGCGCCGACGTGGTTGGAGGCAAGCAGCCATGGATCGAGTTACATGGAGAAGAATTGTGGATCAGATAAAATCTTAAAAGATGTAATATCAGAAATATATATATATATATATATATATATATATATATATATATATATATATATATATATATATATATATATATATATATATATATATATATATATATATATATATATATATATATATATATATATATATCTATATATATATATATATATATATATATATATATATATATAATGTCTACTTAAAATGCGATAAATTTTTATATAAATGTTATATATATCCAAGCGAAAATGATATGCAAAATTATAAGGAGCTAGAAAAACTCCACATTTACGTAAAAAAGTCTATAAACACGAAACTATCAGAAAAATTACTCGACGAAAAATTGAATAGATGCCAAGAATTAAAAATAGACCTTGAAAATTTTTTTACAAAAGAACAAGAAATTATCGACGACAAGACTTTCCACAACTTAGTAAAAAATACGAGACTGTGGACTGACGAAATTTGCGAAATAATAAAATTTAAACTCGCATGTATTAAAGCAACCAAAAACGACACAATGACCCAAACAACAACCCCGTTCGACTTACGTCAGGCGACGGCTCTTATACAACCTTACGATGGTTCTCCTGAGAACTTATACACATTTATCGACTCAGCTAGATTGCTGAATGAGTTAGTTCTGCCAGACCACACGGCCATGGCAATAAAATTTCTAAAAACCAGACTGTCCGGAAAAGCCAGACAAGGCATCCCTGAAACAGTCAACACAATCGATAATTTGATACAACTAGTCGAGGAAAGGTGTAAAATCACGACCACTCCCGAAAGTATCATAGCGAAAATAAACACCTTAAAACAGAAAAACTCAATAAACAGTTTTTGCGATGAAATTGAAACCCTCTGCACAAAACTCGAAAATACCTATGTCGAGCAAAAAATCCCACTACCAGTGGCAAAATCAATGAGCACTAAGATAGGGGTAAACGCTCTAATAAAAGGGTGTAACAACACCGAATTAAAAATAATTCTCAAAGCTGGTAATTTCAGCAACATAAGAGAAGCAAACCAGAAAGCACAAGAATTGGGTACAGATGAAATAACCCACTCCCAAATAATGCACACACGTTTTGTTCAACAGCACCAACAACGTGTGAATAATTTTAATAGAGGGGCAAGACAATATAATGCACCCAGATATCCAGTGCAATACAATAGGTATCCACAAAAACAATTATTTTATAATAATAGAAATAATTATAACCATAATAATTTTAATAATAATTTCAACCATAATGCAAATAATCAAGAATTCCGGCATGAAGGTAATATGCGGAATACAACCAATTACCGTGGAAGACCCCGCAGAGATGGTCAATACCACGAAAATTTCCGAAGGAACGGAAATAACAGAATATTATTAACCAACGAGGAACAGATGGAAAATACCTCTCAAAATGAAACATTAAATATAATACCACGTCAGTACGAACAAGTACAAAATATTAACCAATACCCAACGAACCAAAATTTTTGAGAAAGACCTTGTATACCATGAATATACACGCCGCTAATTTTATCAAAGTAGGTATAAGAATGACAAATTCAATATGCACATTTATTATAGATTCAGGTGCAGATATATCAGTATTCAAAGCAAACAAAATATCTCCACAACAACCAATCAATATAAATAATAAAATTAAACTTACCGGAATTACCGATGGCGAGATAGAAACCATCGCATCGACAGAAACAGAGATAATATTTAACAACGAAGTTTCTATTAAACATAGATTCCACCTAGTAAGCCCAAATTTTCCTATTTCTACAGATGGCATCTTGGGTAGAGACTTCCTATCGGCTCATAAATGCCTAATAGATTATGAATGTTGGATATTAAACCTTACAATTAACAATATCCCAATAGCGATACCGATTCAAGATACAAGCGATAAAAATTACATTATACCAGGAAGATGCGAAGTTATCAGAATAATGCAAAATTTAAATATCAGTGAGGACATGGTACTACACTCACAGGAAATTAAACAAGGGTTATTTTGCTCAAGCGCAAATATTTCACCACAAATCCAATTCGTAAAATTTATGAATACTACTGACAAACCTATAAACGTCAGCCAATCAGAATTCAAGCCAATTTTAGAACCTTTAAGTAAGTACACAATTTTGAAAAACAACATGTACAAAAATAACACTAGAAAAAACAAGGTCTTAACTGAACTCGATTTAAGCAATGTACCCATATACGCTAAAAACAGCCTGGAAAAATTAATTTCAAATTATTCTGATATATTTTGCTTACTAGACGAACCAGTTTCGTCAAACAACTTTTATTCACAAAATATCGAACTGAGCAATAGAGTCCCAGTATACATTCCCAACTACAAAACGATTCACTCACAAAGCAACGAAATTGCAACACAAGTAAACAAAATGTTGAGAGATGATATTATCGAACCATCCATATCACCATATAACAATCCAATTTTACTAGTCCCGAAAAGATCAGAAAACAATAATACAAAATGGAGATTAGTAGTTGATTTCCGGCAACTTAACAAAAAAATATTAGCCGATAAATTCCCACTGCCAAGAATTGATGCTATCCTAGATCAGCTTGGTAGAGCAAAATATTTTACAACTCTGGATTTAATGTCAGGATTCCATCAAATACCCTTAGAAGTAAACTCCAGGAAATTTACAGCATTTTCAACCCAATCCGGTCACTTTCAATTTAAAAGATTACCGTTTGGTTTAAATATCAGTCCAAACAGTTTTCAAAGAATGATGACAATCGCAATGTCAGGATTAACACCTGAACATGCTTTTGTATATATAGATGATATTATAGTAGTTGGATGCTCAATTCAACACCACCTTCAGAATTTAGAGAAAGTTTTTGAACGCATTAGGAAGTACAATCTCAAATTAAACCTCAATAAGTGTAAATTTTTTAATACAGAAGTAACATATTTAGGTCACAAAATTACAGACAAAGGAATACTACCGGATAGTAATAAATACGAAGCAATAAAAAATTATCCTACGCCAACAAGTAGCGACGACGTACGAAGATTCGTTGCCTTTTGCAACTATTACAGAAAATTCGTCCCAAATTTCGCAACCATAGCCTACCCATTAAATCAGCTACTAAAGAAAAACCAGAAATTTTCATGGACATTAGAATGTCAGCATGCTTTTGTAACCTTAACCCTCAGGGTACGGACTATAAAAAAGTTACGTTCAGTACGGACAGGGTTAGCCTAACCCGGCGACTTTGATCGGGTGTATATCGAGCTGTACTTTGTCAATTTGAATAATTTTTTTTTATTTTGTGTGAAATTGTCTCAAAAATATAATAGAGTTGTCAGATTAATCATTTAACTGATTGAAAAAAAATTATAATGAAAAATGTGAACGGGTCTTGAATTTTTTTTGTAAAAAACGTTTTTTTTTCAAAATGCTGTAACTTTTTGAAAAAAAAAATTAACATTGTATAACTCGCATTTGAAAGGTAAAAAGTAGTTCTTACAAATGTCCATAACGGTTTTTTGATTTATTCCAAAAACTATATTTTTTTTGAAAAATGAAAATACGCGTTTTTTCGAGTTAGCGATAAAACGTTGTTTCGTTGATTTATGATGATAAAGGTTAAAATTAATTACTTTGAGCGTAAAAAAATTGTTTCTCAGATATTGTTGAGTAGTATCATTACAAGTAGTATCATTACAAGAAACAAAATTTAATGAGTTATAATTCACTACGAGCAGCAAAGATTTCGATATAAGACGTACGTTCAAGTGATTGAGATCTACTACAATACTTCGTTTACACCATGTACAACGCGTTATTTTGAGGTTAGAATCTACAAAATTAAGTAAAGAGTACGTATTCTTACTTACCTTTTTATTCCTCAGCGGCAAACAGACGAAAATTAAAACTTAATTTTTTTGAAAATTTTGGATTTTGTAACGTTCGATACGGACTGGGTGTACCACACCCGAGCACAATGTTTATATGTGTCTAGCTCGGACACAAAGCGGAAACTGACTCTGCCGCTTGGGCCTCTAATAGTGTGTACCTATAAGTTTTTTCCCCCCCTGGTCCGGACCCCCCTCGCCGACTTCTCTTAGTATGGCGCTTCTTTCAAATTTCGCTCGGGTTACGGTAACCCTGTCCGTACCCTGAGGGTTAAAATCCTTCTTAATGTCACCAAAACTTCTACAATACCCAGATTTTAATGAACAATTTATTTTAACCACAGACGCCTCAGACGTTGGATGTGGTGCAGTTTTATCACAAATAATTAATGGCAATGACTTACCAATAGCATTCGCCAGCAAAAGCTTTACACCCGGAGAAAAAAAAAATCAGTAATTTTGAAAGAATTGACAGCGATACATTGGTCAATTAATTACTTTAAGTCCTATCTATATGGACGCAAATTTACTATACGAACGGATCACAGACCGTTAGTATTTCTATTTAATATGAAAAACCCAACCTCCAAATTAACTAGAATGAGGTTAGATTTAGAGGAATTTGAATTTAATATAGAATATATCCAAGGTAAAAGTAACGTTGCAGCCGATGCGTTATCACGCATAATAATGTCTTCCGATGAATTAAAGGCAAATAGTATTTTGATGGTTAATACAAGGTCAATGTCAAAAAAACAAGAACTAATAAAAAAGAAAAAAGAACAAAATGGGGACGGGTATAGCGTGATGGGTAAGTCGATGCCTTTCACGCAGCCCGCCTGGGTTCGATTCCCAACCCCGCACATAGGGTCAGAAAGTTTTTCTGGCCCGAAGAGGCGAATGACATTAATGTTAAAACCTCTATAATTGAAACAAAAAAAAAAAAAAAAAAAAGAACAAGACAAATTAAATAATACAAAAAATACTAACTATAAGAATAATCTAAGTAATAATCCTTGCATCAACAGTGAGCCTGATCAACTCTCTGTTTATTCAACGGAAACTCCTAGCGTAGTAAGAAACTTATTGAAAATGAGGTGTTTTTTCGATAACAACCACATTATAATTGATACATATCAAGGGATACAAAAACAAAAACCGATGCATCGTGTAATTACAGAAATAAGAGATATCAGACAAACACTCGTGTTTGCAATCTCCAAATATGAAGAAGAAATGAGAAAATTAAAAGTTAGCAGAGTAGCAATCTCTTGCAATGATAAAATATTTGAAATGGTACCTATGGAAATGTTTAAAGGTCTCGTCCTAAAAACAATTAAAACATAACAAATTATTATCTACAAACCACCGAAGTTTATTAGTAAACCTCAGGAAATACAAACAATATTAAAGAATCACCATGAATTACCAACAGGAGGACACATCGGACAAAACAGATTGTACCTCAAATTAAGAGAAATATACACATGGAAATTTATGAAAAGTTCAATTGCTAATTTCATCAAGGCCTGTGAAATTTGCAAAAAGAACAAAATTATTAAACATACCAAAGAAAAAATACAAATTACTAATACACCTAACAAACCATTTGAAGTAAAGGCAATCGATACTGTTGGACCATTACCCAAAACAATCCATAATAATAGATACGCTGTAAGCATACAGTGTGAATTAACCAAATACGTTGTATATATACCTATTCCAACCAAAGAAGCTAACATCGTAGCTAAAGCGTTAGTAGAAAATTTCATTTTAACTTACGGTAAATTTCTTGAGTTAAAAACCGACAGAGGATCCGAATATAAAAACGAGGTTCTAGAACAAATTTGTAAATTGTTAAAAATTAAACAAACCTTTTCGACAGCTTATCATCCTCAGACAATTGGTTCTTTGGAAAGAAATCACAGATGCCTCAACGAGTTTCTGCGATCTTTTATCAACGAACATCAATCTGACTGGGATGATTGGTTACAATACTATGCATTTTCATATAACACAACACCACACTCAGATCATGGGTATACACCCTACGAACTAGTTTTCGGCGTAAAAGCCAGACTACCACAAGAAATTTATTCAGACAAAATTGAACCAATATATAATTTCGACATGTACAATAAAGAATTACAATACCGACTACACAAATCACACGAAATAGCAAACAAACATTTAATACACCAAAAAGAATTCAGAAAATCGACAACAGATCACCTGTGTAATCCGATAGAAATACAATTGAACGACATAGTATATCTACAAAACGAAAATAGACGCAAGCTAGATCCATTTTATATTGGTCCATTTAAAGTTACACAACTTCAAGATTCAAATTGTGAAATACAAAATTTACAGTCAAAAGAAAAAACCATTGTTCACAAAAATAGACTCAGCAAAGCATAAAATACAAAATTGTAACATCAAACTTTTAGAATTAAGATTCAGATACCGAGCTTAACACCACGTAAAACAAAAAAAAAAGAAAGAGAAAAATCAAAAAATAATTGCCGTGGATGTAAGTGAAGTTTTACTCAGCTTCTCTGAGAAAAACTGTAAAATTCGGTTATTTTAGCTATAAGAAAACCCTGTAATATACATTAAAATTGTTAGGGAGTTCGAACGCAACAGTAAACTAATTCCATAAAGCACTACAGAATGATTTCCCTTCGTTACATCATTCTTCCAAAAGGGGGATGATGTAATATGAGCATGTAACATTAAATCTTTCACACATCTCAGACCATGTAAAATATTCAAAAGTAAATCTTTCCCACACTTCAGACCACACGCACTTGACAAATTCCCATAGAACACGTACTCGACAAATTTCCACTCGACACCAAGCCATGAAACCCAGAAACCCACTTGAAATATAAACTTCACCTACATAAGGCGATTAAATTGTCAGCACTTATTTCAGCCCAGCGAAAAACACCGCATTCATACGATAAATACAAACAAGGAAACTTAAGTATCAAATATCACTCAAAAACAAAGCAGTTATGTCATTTCCCCGCTTCTCCACCTCTACACCTCTCTCAGACAGTGCCATATGGCATGACCTAGAATAACAGTAACCCAGGAAAGCACACTGACTCGAACCGACACTCACGAGAGTTAAACCTGACTACTCTCAACCTCCCCTCTTCTGTATCACACTCACACACTTGCCTTGAAACATTATTCACTCTCTCGTACTCAAATACAATACAATGACCGAGACGTGTCATTGGTTAAATCAGACTTACGCTGCGCGTTCTAACTCCTCCCCCCGGATTTTTAGCAATCCATACTGTAAAACCCAACTAGCTAAGTTAGGAGAGTATAGGCTATAAATAAGCGTATTTTAAAATAAAGAAACAGATTCGTGTTAAACTTAAACCGTTGTATGCATTTAATAGTAAACCATTATTGCAAAAGGAGAACGTCAATGTCAATGAAAAAGCGTGGGTTAGGGTTGTTAATCAACGAAAATTTTCATTAAAAAAAATCAAACATGAATTGAATGTCAAAAGAAGTGAATATTAATCGAAAATCACAACATTTAAACATTTACTAGACGCATAGAATTGCCAACCAGCTCTAATTTTCAATTTTTGAAAAAAATGTAAAATAGTAATTGAATAAAAAAAAGTACGAGTGTGTAATGTCAGAGACATAACTGGATGTCGTGAAAATGAATAAAACTGACATGATTTCTTTACACTTTCGAATTCGAATTGATAGTGGATCGATTGTGTGAATTGTGAAACTTTCCCCCTTTTCACTACTAAAATTTTCAACGATTTTTGACGTCGATTATCTCATTTCGGATCATTGAAAGAAACTATCAAGATGCTGTACAGGATCCATTTCTGCCTTTTAGAAGGACCAAATTGTTGAATTCTCTACGATATTTAGCACAGTTTGGAAATTTTTTCTCGAACGATTTTCGCACGGCGAAAAGTGCACGAAGCAAATCAAATTATTTTGGACTTTCACTAAACTGATGATGTTCACCTTCGATTTGCAAAGAAGTAATCATAATAGTTCTTTAGATAACACTTAGAGCCATTAGAATGGCTGATTTCATATAATGTTGTCCACTTTTCGTTTCTTGTTTTCTTTCTCTCCAATGCAAAGCACCAGTAGTTGATGCAATCGTACTTGCTTGAATTGAAACTAGCTTTGCGTACGAACCGCAAGACATCCGCTCGCAGTGCCAAATGATGCGAAACTGGTTTAATGCGTCTTCTCGCCTTGACGACCGGAAGGCAAATGAGAACTACGACCTGAGTGTTTGAGGTTTTTAACCACGTAGAAGGTGCGCACTCCGATGCCGCTGTTTGAATGCGTCTTCTCGCCCCGCCGTCTGCTTCCATCCAACGCATTTTAGATTTTCGACGACGGTTCCTCTTTTATAACGTTCAGTTGAAGATATGTGCCTGACTACATAAAAATCGTTGTCCTTGCGCGAAAAACCTAAGCAAAAGTAAAAAGTTTTCCGTATTGTTTTAAAATTTTCAGAAAACTTAGTTTTTGAGTTGTTTGTGGTTATCTCACACTGTACAAAATATTGTCCTAAATTCCTGATCATATTTTTGATGAAATAGTGAAAGAATTATGTTGCTGCCATTAATACAAATCGAGATATTCACGATTAAGTTCTGCCCATTCTTCCATATGGCTAATTTTGAAAAGGCGCCCCATAGTAAAGTAAGTCGTATTTACGACAAAAGCAAGTCTTTAGTGTACAAAATTTACTATATTCATTAACTTTAAAAGTTGTCAACCACAAAAATTTACTACTTTTGAACAGTTTCTATTTTTATTTCAATGGAAAGTGAAGTCAATAGTTAAAGAAATTTACCAAGAAAAAAATCAAAATTAAAAAAAAATGAATGCATTAGTTTAAATGAAAAGGCGAATCAATAAAGTTATAAAATTGTTAGGATCGTGCCCTTTTTAACACTCCAAATACCAAGCCCGAAAAAAAGTTTCAACGGTAACTTTGATCTGTCATAGCTCAGCTGTTTTTCAACGGATCTCAATAAATTTTACACCCTCGAATTTTGTACAGTTCGTAGATTATTTTTAGTATATCATTATTGACAATCGGTTAGAAAAAATCAATGAAAATGTGATTTTTCCCGTTCCGGGTTTTTTCAGCCGCAAAAAATGTCCTATCTGCTATATAATTTTGTTTCCTTTGGCATCAACGTCGCGACTGAATATTGAGAGATCCACCTTATCGAGTCATAACATTGTTGATAGTCAACCGATTTTCAAAATTTGTTCACCATTGGAATGGTACTAGTTTCAGAAATAAAATGCACTAAAGCATACGTAAAATTAAGTTGTCTACCTAAACTTATAGAGAAAACTGTAAACAGAAGACCACAAAAAAGATGGGATTTTTTACAAATATCGTAAATATCTCTGAATTCAAAGCGATGACCTATATGTTTTTATACATCATTGGATTGCCAATAAAACCAGTTACAAATAGGGCTGAACTAGCAGTTTTTTTATATTCAAAAACATCTAAAAATAAATGACAAACACTAAAAAATTTAAAATTTTAGTTATTTTTACAAAATGCTTAGAAATTGAAGCGGTGACATACACTTTTTATATACTTAATTGTTGTTATTAATACTCACGATTATTTACAACAAATTAAACTCAATGTTCTTGAGGAGAATCTAAAAGCAAACGGCATAAATACAGAAATTTTCAAAACTTTTTGCATTTTTCATATGGAAAAGTTATGCAATCACTGTGAAAACCGACTTTTGAACCGAGACCCGGGGGACCGAGTGTCATATTCCATTCGACTCAGTTCCTCGAGTACGCAAAATGTCTGTATGTGTGTGTGTATGTATGTATGTATGTATGTATGTAACATTTTTTTCTACTAACCTTTCTCAGAGATGGCTGAACCGATTTTCAAAGAATTAGATTCAAATGGAAGGTCTTGTAACCCCGTATAAAGTTCCTGAATTTTATCCGAATCCGACTTTCGGTTCCGGAATTACAGGATAATATGTGCAAAAAAATGAAAATAAGTGCACTAACTTTTCTCAAAGATGGCTGAACCGATTCTCACAAACTTAGATTCAAATGAAAGGTATAAATGTCTTATACAAAGTTCCTGAATTTCGTTTCGATTCAACTTCCGGTTTCGGAATTACAAGGTGATTAGTATAAAAATTACAATTTCAAATTATTTCATCAGTTTTCTCAGAGATGGCGTGACAGATTTAACCATATTAGGTTCGAATGAAAGGTCTCATAATCCTATATAAAACTCCAAAGTTCCATCAGAATGCGACTTCCGGTTCCGGAATTATAGGAAGGAATACAGTCACTTAAAGTGGCGAAACAAAAAACATAAATAAAAATCTAAACTAACCGCGTAACTATTCCAATCGGTAGTAATTATCAGTGGACAAATAAAATAAACCGGTTCTGGCTATCCTGATTCCCGGTTTCCGATTCCGAAAGCACCGGAAAAAAGTGTTCATTTATTCCAAAATTGATCTCACTCACTTTCCTTTGCTATGGATTGACAAATTTTCACAAATGAATATATGTTAAGTTCAAATGAAAAGTCTCGTGGTCCCATATTGAATTCCTGAATTTCAGCCGACACCAATTCCGGACAACCGGTTGCGGAATTACAGGGTGAAGATTTTTAAAATATTTATACCGTTACTAAAAGCGCTAAGTAAAACACTTTAACTAATTTCTAAACTTACCTCAAAACTAGTCCAATTGATAGTCATTGTCAGTAGACGGCCAAACAAATTGATGTCGGCTTTTTTGATTCGCGGTTTTCGATTAACGACCGGATATCGTGACTATAGACTCGGAAATGGATCCCAGTAACTTTCTCGAACCGACTTCGATTGTACCGGTTCCCGGACTCCTGTTTCGAAAGTATCTGCAATAGTGGAACTCACTTCGTTTTCTAGTAACAGAAGTTTCAGCTCGAGATGTGGTCTAAAAAGTTGGCACTTCGAAGTCAGATGTACTATATTCTTTGAATCTTCAAACCTAAAAGGAGAAAAAGAAATCCGATACTAAAGGGTGATTTTTTAAGAGCTTGAGAACTTTTTTAAACAATAAAACGCATAAAATTTGCAAAATCTCATCGGTTCTTTATTTTAAACGTTAGATTGGTACATGACATTTACTTTTTGAAGATAATTTCATTTAAATGTTGACCGCGGCTGCGTCTTAGGTGGTCCATTCGGAAAATCCGCTTTTTTATCGACAAATTTTGTTCAGCGATGAGGCTCATTTCTGGTTGAATGGCTACGTAAATAAGCAAAATTGCCGCATTTGGAGTGAAGAGCAACCAGATGCCGTTCAAGAACTGCCCATGCATCCCGAAAAATGCACTGTTTGGTGTGGTTTGTACGCTGGTGGAATCATTGGACCGTATTTTTTCAAAGATGCTGTTGGACGCAACGTTACAGTGAATGGCGATCGCTATCGTTCGATGCTAACAAACTTTTTGTTGCCAAAAATGGAAGAACTGAACTTGGTTGACATGTGGTTTCAACAAGATGGCGCTACATGCCACACAGCTCGCGATTCTATGGCCATTTTGAGGGAAAACTTCGGAGAACAATTCATCTCAAGAAATGGACCGGTAAGTTGGCCACCAAGATCATGCGATTTGACGCCTTTAGACTATTTTTTGTGGGGCTACGTCAAGTCTAAAGTCTACAGAAATAAGCCAGTAACTATTCCAGCTTTGGAAGACAACATTTCCGAAGAAATTCGGGCTATTCCGGCCGAAATGCTCGAAAAAGTTGCCCAAAATTGGACTTTCCGAATGGACCACCTAAGACGCAGCCGCGGTCAACATTTAAATGAAATTATCTTCAAAAAGTAAATGTCATGTACCAATCTAACGTTTAAAATAAAGAACCGATGAGATTTTGCAAATTTTATGCGTTTTATTGTTTAAAAAAGTTCTCAAGCTCTTAAAAAATCACCCTTTAGAAGCATCGAGAACCCAAAGTTCGAAAGTTGTGCTATATGATACTTGCTGAGATTTCAATCTGTGTAATCGAGGACACCGAAATCTACGTGAAACGTTGCAAGCAAGGTCCGAGATCTCAAGTAGAAAAAATGATAATAAAGATATTGGGCCGTATGAATAAAACGTAGCATGCTTGAATTTCGGTAGTAAATGCTACGTGTGGATCATGTAGTGTGTGTCGATACGGTATGCAGTAAATGCTTAAATTCGGAAGTAGCATCAACTACGTGTTCGAACTTGTTTTTTATTCATACCAAACCGCGTTATACTGTGTAGACTTTGTTTTTGAGAAGATACTACAAACAACAGACTTTACTACATTTTATTCATATGGCCCGTATACCGTATCGACACAGAGACGGAAAAGCTGGCATAAGCATGCACAAATAAAGAAACGTACTTACATCTGTAAAAATGTCACTTTTTTAATTTCTGTACTTCACTTTATCAGCAAACACACGAGTAGCAACCTCTAGAGCTACCTACCGAAAACTTGTAGTAAATACTACAGTTTGTTGCATGTTTTGACAGGAACGTGATCCACACGTAGCATTTACTACCGAATTTCAAGCATGCTACGTTTTATTCATACGGCCCAATGCATCAGCTACTATGTTAGATTTTCCTGGTTTATAATGTAATTCATAGTCACGCTCTTCAATAAAAGCTTTCCACCGTTTAAGCGACGACACGACCAGGCACTTCGAAGAAAAATTGGAATAAAATGTGTCTGTGAGTGATTTTCCGTCAGAATATAGCGACCCCTTGATAATGATAAAATTAATATTTTTAGGCAACACTGTTCTGGTTGCTATGCGTTATTTGTCAAGAAACCGCAATTATAGAAATGAACAAACAAATAGGAAAAGTATCCCGATCCATTGTCAGTATCACTTCCGGTGAAACCCTCAACGAGTGAACACGTCGTATCGTGTTAGTGCGGTGAAAATTCGAGTATTTCGCGAGAAAGAAAGGATTTTCATCCGTACTTCGGTGACTCCACGTTGTCACATAGCGAGGGTTTCACTTGTAGTCCAGTGAAAAGAAAGTCCATTGGACTATAAACGAAAGCTAACTGGCAATATAGCTAAATCGCTGTGCCATCAATCGGCGTCATCTCAAGTGAGGTGACGCCACCAGAAGTGAAGAAGAAGATTGTCAGTATCCACGAAAATGCAGTCATGTATTTCCAAATCTGTTGCAACACAAAACGAAACTGAATTTTCAATCATGTATATTTGCTAATAATCAAGTAAAATTACTGTTTCTAGAACTCGAAAAAAAGGCGGAGCAGGATGTTTATTTCGTCTATTATGCATTCAATTAAGACCAAAAATATTATATCGTAACACTAGAAGAACCCTCATAGAAGTTTAAATCAATGGAAAAAGAACGATAATGAAATTCCTGCGTTCTGTGATGATTTGAAACACCATTATTAAATTTAAGCTATTTTCAAAGATCCTTTATACATTGAGTCAGTAACGAAAAAATGCATTTATTTATGTTATTTCTCTGCTAAATCATGCTAAAAAACTTGATTGTAATTCATGAAGATTTTTATTGAAGAGGCGTTTCAAGTCTTCTCAAGAGAATTTTACAAGAATTATCCAGATGTCATACTAAAACTATTCTAGGGTTAGCAAAAGTCATAAAACAAAAGTTTGTCTCAATGGCGTGAAAAAATAGTAATACTGACGATACGATCTACTTATAGGAAAGTCTTAGTCGCATAATTTGAATATATTATGAAAACTATGTAATAGTTACAATACATTATTGAATGTTTCTAATGAAGATGGTGTGAGATGCCGATGTAGTTGATTGGTAACTGATATGCTATCAAATTTCCGGTGCATACAATTACTGGTAGTGCAAATAAAATGATATATATCGGTATCGCAAAAACATAGCGCTTCACTTAACTTACTGAGGGGTAGTCAGATTTGCGATACAGTTTTAATAGACGAGTGGCAGGTCGTGTCGTCGGTTTAAGTTTGGTGTCGTCGGTTTGATATTATTATTTTTTGGTGATTTGCACTTTCACCAAAAAATAATAATAAGTGGTTGGTGATCGGTATAAATTCTGATCTTATGTCCATATATAAAATTTCTTAGAGATTGCAATGCCCATAAAATTGCTAACATCTCTTTCTCATTTGTCGCATAATTTTCTTCTGTAGTAGAATGTGTTTTGGATATAAAAGTAATAGGTCTTTCTCCATCATGGAATTCTTGGGATAAAACAGCACCAATTGTTTTATTGGAAGCATCGGTAGCTAACAAAAATGTTTTACTGAAGTCTGGAAAAGCTAAAACATCACTTGAAGAAAGAATATCTTTTAATAATTTAAAACTTTCTAGCCCTTCATCATCTAAGACAATTGACAATTGATTCTTAGATTCATTTTTAGATATTTGACGATGTCCATTTTCACCTTTCAAAAATTTTGTCAAAGGTTTAGCAACTTTGGCATAATTTTTCACAAAACGTTTATAATATCCAGATAATCCTAAAAACGCTCGCAATTCTCTCAAATTGGTTGGTTCTGGATATTTTTGAATACAGTCTATTTTTTTGCCTTTCTCATATAATTTTCAGAAATCAATAACCAATCTGAACTTTTTTGTGTTTGAAGCATCAGATTTTTTTGAAACTATTCAAATTGGAGAATTATACGGAGATTTAGAAGGACGAATAATTCCATCTTCTAACAGTTTATTAATTTGCTTTTCTACTTCTGTTTTTAAACTTTGGGGGTATGGGTAGGATTTTGAATATATGGGATTGTCATCTCATGTCCGGATTTCTGCTTTTATTTTTATAATGATAGCTTACCGTCAACTGGCTGAAAAAGGTCCTGAAAATTTGTTAATATTTCTCGTAAATGTTTTCTTTTTGTGTCTTCCAAATGCGAATCCCTAATTTGAATTTGGTTCACTTCCTGTAATTGATGCGATAATAATGGAATAGAATTGCTATTAATTATTTTTTGTATTTTTTGTATCAATAATCGCCTCCATTTCTTTCAATGTATCATATCCAATTATTGCGCCAAATGTTTTTAGTTTTTCCATGTGGTAAAATTTGACATTAATATTAAAAAAGCGTTTAAAAAGTTTTGCCTGCGAATAATTACAAATTTTTATACTTCCGCCAATGGAAGATACATAAAAAGAATTAATCACTGAATGTGATATTTTTGCAAATTTTGAATGAATAAAATTTTTATTCGATCCAGTGTCGACTAATATTTTCAATGGTTTATCACGATTACCATAAAATAAAAAATATGGTAACGCAGAAGTTACTCTAAAAAAATTAATTCAACTTCACCTTCTGTAGAAGTTTGTTCATATTCTTGAAAATCTGTATTTGAACAATATCTTTCTAATGACATAGTATTATTTTCTTGTGACAAAAATGGAACCTGTTCGTATATTGGTTTATGTCTTCCTCATCATATGTTATTGTTTCAATATTGAATTGTTTTGGAGCGGAGGGTCTTTTACCATAATTGATCTGCTTCGATCTGATGGATGAATCAACCTCCATAGGTTCGGGTCTGTTGATTTTTTAAAAATTTTGGGTATATTTTGCGACTTGTTGATTTTGAACTGTCTGATTAAATAATGGAGGAGGTTTATGGAAATATTGTTGATTAAATTGTTGAGCGGCCTATTATAATATTGTAGATTGAATTGTGGAGTGGGTTTATTATAATATTGTTGATTGATTTGTGGAGGAGGTTTAAAAAGCATTTGTTGCGGATGATGGTATTTCATTGGTTGATTAAGATTTTGTGGGGGAATGTGTACTCTATTTGTTCGTGGTACATACATTCTAGGTGGTAATTTTGGTGGATTTAAATTGCTTAATGTTGAACTTGTTTCATTGAATTTTGTTCTGATAGCCGTTTTCTGTATTCTATATTTTGATACGTAATGCAATATGCATATGCATTAGCTAATGATTCAGGTTCGTGATTTTTTCCAACTTCCCCATCCAAACCTCGTATAAAAGCGTCAATTGCTTTTTGCCTTTCTCATATAGAAAGGTTATGCAATCACTGTGAAAACCGACTTTTGAACCGAGGCCCGGAGGGCCGAGTGTCATATACCATTCGACTCAGTTCGTCGAGTACGCAAAATGTGTGTGTGTATGTATGTGCGTATGTGTGTATGTAACGTTTTTTTGCACTAACTTTTCTCGGAGATGGCTGAACCGATTTTCACAAACTTAGATTCAAACGAAAGGTCTTGTTGTCCCATACAAAATTCCTGAATATCATTTGGATCCGACTTCCGGTTCCGGAATTATGGGGTAAAATGTGCAAAAAATTGTGAAAATAAGTGCACTAACTTTTCTCAGAGATGGCTGAACCGATTTTCACAAACTTATATTCAAATGAAAGGTCTTGAGGTCCAATAACAAATTCCTGAATATTATTTGGTTTCAACTTCCGGTTCGGGAGTTATAGGGTAAAATGTGAAAAAAAAAGAAAACATATGTTCTAACTTTTCTCATAGATGGCGCGACCGATTTTCACATACTTAGGTTCAAATGAAAGGTCCTGTGGTCCCATACGTAATTCCTGAATTTCATACGGATCAATCGATCCATCTGGATTTTGTTATATTAAAATAGGATCTATACAACTAATACTTTCTTTATTTGACAACTGCATTGTTTCCAATGCACGTAATCTATTCAATCTGTTGATTCTGTGTCTGTTGTTGTTGCAACTGCTGTTGTAGTTGATGTAATTATTGGTCTGTCATTGTTAAAGTTATAAATTTTGAAATTAAATCGTCAATTTTTTTTTATCTATTTCTTAACACAAAACAATAGCACTAATTTTATTCAATACAAGAGAATCAAATCAAACTGATTTCATTGTTTTATCACTTCATAATTTTATTTTTCAATTAAAAAAAAATCACCTTACTTTTTATTAAGAACGCAAAAAAAAATAAATTACTTACAATTTTAATATATGGTTCATTCCTCTTTCGGTGAACTCAGTGATGGATTCGGTAACCAAAGGGAGTCCTAATTATCCCAGTGAGGCTGCGGTGTTCCTTTTTGTCCGGTTGTCCATCTATCAGGTCCGGGGCATCAGTCGGGGGCAATTCCTCACGGCTGCTTTTGCGGTCTAATTTGGATTTGTCGCGTACTCTCACGTCGCGAATCTTCTCACACTCTGGTCCCTATTCGGGCGCCAGTTAATAAATTTTATGCACTCATTAAATTTAAAAAAACTTTATTCCAAACACTAAGCACTACTTAATTCTAAGTCTGTATCCTACGATAGTTCAATTCGTTCTGCTCAGGTGAATTTGCTTCACATGCGACTAGCGTGTAACATCGCGAAAAAATGTCTGCTATCGCTGCGGTCGATGATACCAAAAAGAAAGTCTGTTGTTGTTATGGCTGGTTTCCGATACTAGGAATATTGTCGTTGCAGCTGGTGTGAATGATTTCATAGGGTGTGTATTAATTTACGGTGCCGGAGGTAATAAGCCAACGTTCCGTTGAAAAATTCTTCTCCCGCGGCTCGTTGCGCAGAACCGGAAGGAGCGTAGACATTGCAGATTGTCGTGTCTTGAATTCTTAGTGCGATGAGTCGCTCGTCTAGACTTCGCTCGACGTGAGAGACCTGGATGTGTTCTCTCAGAGCGATAGCGGTGCCTCTTCTCATGTGATCACCATTGCAGAAAACTACGAAACCCGGTAAGGAGAGTTGTTCGTTCTCTACTTCTTGCAAGCACACGATATCGATCCAGTGGCTGCTGATGAAAGTACGAAGCGCATTTATTTTCGTTGGGTTCGTGATCGTGCCGATGTTAATTGAAGTGACGTTGTATGATGTGAGAGCCATTTAATCTGTTATTTTTGCTCCATTTCAACATCGTCCTCGTTTTCTCGACGTGGCCTTTTACTGGTGTGCCGTCGCTCTTTGCGGAGGTATGCATGAAGAACCAATAGTTGCAAGTTGGCTGCTGTTGTTCGCTGTCATATCAGCTGGCTTATCCAGTTCAGGAAACGTTTCGGCCGTTAGTGGGGGTGGTGCTGAGTCTCTCACTACGGTCAGTCGCTTATTGACTGATTTTGTAGCAGATGGCTTTTTCGGCTGCGGTCGTGGTGCATTTTGGCTTGCCACGTTTTCGTAGCTCTTTTGCACTAGCAGTTTCTTATTTTGGACACAGGATATTCCTGTGTGTGACTGCTCCTTGCAGTGTCGGCAGGATTGCAGCTGTCCCTTGTATACAACAAACGCTTGCTTCTCGTCGATCGTAACCCACGAAACAATGTTTCGTTTAACGATCATCCGGGCAGACCAGACTCCGAGTGAAACTCCCCCGTAATCGAAGCATGGGGTGAATGTCACTTTACCGAACGCGCTCAAAAATTTCACGATTTTCTCTTCGCTCACGTCTTCGGGGAGGTCGTGCACTTTCACTTCGACACTTCCATCCTCCAATCTTATTCGGAGTTTGTACTTTTCCCCCTCTAGCTGCACTTCACGTTTTCCGTCGCGATCGTCGACAACTCTTTGTGCTATCTCTGGCTCACTGACCTTTATGAAAGCACCCGCTCTACCTAGGTGGCACTGCAATCTCTTCACATCTTCTTTCTTCAAGCTCAGCACTGTACGGCAAAAAGCATGCACTTTTTCTAACGACGGCTTTAGGGGAAAGGCCGAATAGTCGATCTTAAAAGTGTTTTCTCGCCTCATTTCGAAAATTGCACACGCGGCGCGGCACAATTTAAATCGAGTAGGGAGAAATACTTGAGAATAGCTTCAACACACTTAGAAAATTTCGCAGTATTCGGTAATTTTTTACCGAATTTTCAACAGCGAACGTTCGGTAATCAGTTCGGTAATTGAATTAATTACCGATCGTTCGGTAATTGCTGAACTGTCAAACAACTACCGTAAACTGTAAACCAAATGGATCTAACAGATTGTTCGGTAATTTTTGTTTGTTTGTTTTCCTTTGGTTAAAATTCTGGATTTTCGGATTTAAAAAAACAACACGTATTAACAAAAACGAATGAAGAAAATGCTTTTATTCCACGAGAAATTTAAAAAGTGTCAGATGTTCCGACTGACCGGAATTATGAGCGCCTTCCAAAACACTTCACAATCCGTCGAGTCCAACAAAAATTACCCTTGAACGATTTGTGTTGGCAGCAAGTGAACAAGTGATACAAAATTATTTTCCGCCTATAAGTAAATAAAAAGCTGTTAGTGGCTCTAATGTCCTAAAAACTTTTATTACCTGTACCTCAATCCAATCGATGAACACTTCAACATTTTTTTCGTTTGGTTAATAAAAAGACACTCACTGAATATTTTAATAACTGTTTGACAGTTAGTTTCATGATAATCGGTTTTCACAGAAGTTCGGTTATTGGAAGATAACTTTACCAAACGGACAGTATGATTTTTACCGTATTCGGCGACTATTCAGGTTTACCGTATCAATTGTATATCTAATACAGAATTCTGTAATGAAAATTAAAGTTAAACTGATCGTTCGGTGAAAATTTGCATATTTGTTGTAAAATAGAACCCATGTACCGAAATATCGGTTATTACTATAGATTACCGAAAGTTTTCGTCAAAAATATTACCGAATAAAGGAATTAAATCTTAGTGTGAACGGTTTGACTCTCGAAAAGCGCAAATGGATAAGACGTCCGTTCGGTATCAAGAACAACCGATGTATATCTAGATCTTGCTGACAGATCACCAAATAATCTCACTACTGTTATACCGGTCCCAAGTTTCTGGTTCCGTAAGTACCGGAAAATAGTGATTTTTCTCATTGGAGATTTCTCAGAGATATATAGGTGGATTTTCATAAAATTAAGTGTAAATGAAGGGTATTATAATTTTATACGATACTCGTGAACTTTACGCGGATTCTACTTTCGGTTTCGGAATTACAAGGTGATGTAGGCTTAAACTTTCAAACAGTCATTACGGCCAAAATCGGATGTGTTCAATACTGTTCATAAATTGAGAAGGTGAGGTTAGTTTATATTCAAATATATTCAAATAAACTTTTATGTTTTCATTCAAGACTTTGATGTGATTTTTTGATGTGGAACACATCTTTATTAGGGGTGCAAATCACAAACTACACGTAGAAATGTGGTCAGGTTTTAAACACTTACAGCTCAGTCTGTTTGGTATCAATTAATAATATTATTTCACCATTTGATTGGAAATATTTCTACGCATTGATTTGAATGTTCATAGCCATGTATTTTTAATAGTATATCATTGAAATGTTGATTAATAGCTAGCAGTGTTCTATTTTGCATGCAAAAAATCTCCGGCATACCGGATTTCCCTGCCATAGTCGACGGTTTTGAAGGAGTAAGCGAAATATCAAAGGGAAAGCAGCGCTCTGATTGGTCAATCGATGCAAAAGCGAAGCTGTTGGAATCACGCGAAGCTATAAATATAAGCAAAATTATAGCTAACGTTTCAGTCCTACACGTAGCTTGCTAGAGGTAGGTTGTTGCTACACAGCAAGACAAAAAGTGCCATAAAACGATTTGAAGCTTTAATTGGAATGCCCTGATCTTGTGTCATGAAAGATTGGATGAAATCCCATGTTATGTCGTTTCGCCTGAGAAATTGACAACTACCCCAGGGTAAATTTTGAGTGCATAAGATTAATTTCTTATTTATATAAGATGAACTCGATTGATAATGAGAAAAAGTTTATCGCTTCAACCGAAATCGCAGAATGGTAGTAATGGATGGTAGAGAAACGCTATAAAAATAACTACTTGCATACAAAATTTGAACACAAGCTTGGCGAAAAGAAGCTTAAATATCGATATCTGTATCGCAAGCATATGCAAACATATAATTGCATACATTTGGGCTATTGATGTAATTTCGTCGGCTAAAAAACAAATACAAATCATGACAAATATAGTCTATATTTTGGGTTCGCGTGTTCGGTGTTGGTTCATAATAAAGACTAAGCAGACTCTCGTGCATTTGCGGATTCAAAAGTGTGACGAATCATTGAAAATGTCGATCATTAGAAATTTTGGTTGCCTTGTTCCACATCAATGGCTCGAACAACCCCATGGGGCTGATCATTATAGTTTTTTAAATGCATTAGTAATACTTATAAAATATGAGTTATAAGAGAAAGGATAAATCCTTTACACACCATTAGGTGGCTCAAAACAAGGATTTGCGTAAATTCCGATCGATTTAGGACTAAACGTAATGGAGCATACATAAATGCAAACATACAATGACTTTTATGTATATAGATAGTAGGGATGGTACTCGGAAGCAAAGTATCGATACCTAGGGTATCGGGATACCGACATTTTGGGTATCGATACAATGTATCAAAAATAAATAAAGTATCGATACCTGTAAGTATCAATTGATACTTGCGCAGCAATCATTTCTTATACTTGCGCAGCAATCATTTCTTAATAAAATAACATTTTCGACTGTGGCGTTATTTTATGATGTACAGAAAACTTTTTCCATAAATTTGTTATGCCAACAGAATACGTATATTTCTTGCCACATAGATTGCACTTCGCCTTTCGCGACTCTTGGTTCACGTTAAAGAATTTCCACGAATTTGGCCAAGTCTAATAATTTCCGCAAACCACTTTGTGTTGGACCCATGACAATTTCACATTTCAAATTTTTCTTGTCATTTTTTAATGTGGAACACATTTGTGTTTTCTATATAGGGGTGCGAATTAGAAACTCAAGAAAAATACACTAGAAATGTGGTCAGGTTTTGAACAATTACAGCTCAGTCCATTTTGTATCAATTATTAATATCATGTCACCATTTGATTGGAAATATTTCTACGTATTGATTTGAATGTTCATAGTCATGTGTTTTTAATTGTATATCATTGAAATGTTGATTAATAGCTAGCAGTGTCCTATTTTATCTACAAAAAATCTCCGGCATACCGGATTTCCCTGCCATAGTCGACGGTTTTGAAGGAGTAAGCGATAGGGAAGCATCACTCTGGTTGGTCAATCGATGCAAAAGCGAAACTGTTGGAAGCACGCGAAGCTATAAATATTAGCAAAATTATAGCTAACGTTTCAGTCCTGCGGGTAGCATGCTAGAGGTAGGTTGTTGCAGCAAGACAAAAAGTGCTATAAAACGATTTAAAGTTTTAATTGGTATGCTCTGATGTTGTGTCATGCAAGATCGGAAGAAATTCCATGTTATGTCGTTTCGCCTGAGAATTGACAACAACCCCAGGGTAAATTTAGAGTGCATAAGATAAATTTTTAATTTATATAAGATGAACTCGATTGATCATGAGAAAAAGTTTCAACCGAAATCGCAGAATGGTAGTAATGGTAGAGAAACGCTATAAAAATAACTTCTTGCATACAAAACTTGAACACAAGCTTGGCGAAGAGAAGCTTAAATATCGATATCCGTATCGCAAGCATGTACAAACATATAATTGCATACATTTGGGCTATTGGTGTAATTTCGTTGGCTTCAAAACAAATATAAATCACGACAAATAGAGCCTAATTCTGGGTTTGCGTGTTCGGTGGTGGTTTCTAATAAAGATCAATCTAAGCAGACTCTCGTGCAATTGCGGATTCAAAAGTGTGACGATTGATTGTACTCTTTGATTGAAAATGTCGATCATTAGAAATTTTGGTTGCCTTGTTCCACATCAATGGCTCGAACAACCCCATGGGGCTGATCCTTGTTGTTTTTCAAATTTTTCTTGTCATAACCTTTATGTCGATACACGAATACTACACTAAAAGCCAATTCCTATTGAACTTTTAGGGGTTCTGTTGGTTTGTGCAAAAATCAAATCTTGTTTCTATTTGTTCGTGTTTTGCTTCGACTGATTAGTGCTAAGCTGGTGGTTTAAATTGAACTGCTAGGCACGAAATGGCAGTTCAATTTGAACTGTTTTAAGCACTGATGAGCCGAAGGCGAAACGCGAAGAAATAGAAACAATTCCTGTTGCTATTATTTTGAGACCAGGGACGAACGGGACGGAAGCACCAGGCCTCACTCTCTTTCATTGCACTTGTGGGACGAAGCGAGATTGTCGAGAAAGAATTTCAACAACGGCTAGTCCACGTCATACCAATCCATGCACGAGCCTGGGACTTTGTCGAAGGCAAAAAAAAATTTTATACTGGGGACTGATATAGCGTGATGGGTTAGTCGATGCCTTTCACGAAACCCACCTGAGTTCTATTCGCAGTGCTGACGAGTGACGATGAAACACCGAGCACTCCTATCGTGCATATTCCACCGCTCACTCTTTCGTCGGCCAACTCATTGGCGTACGCACTCTTACTGAAGCTATTCGCCGTAGATATTCGCACTTCTGCTACCACTCGTACTCTCATACCGTATTTGGTTTTGATCCAATGTTAATATGCATTCTGATCAAGCTCGAAGCATGTTTCATACAGCAGTTTCAAAAATATTTACACTATTCACTTGAATTTCATACAAAAAAGTAACAGGAGCGCAGTACTTGGCTAGAGCGAATACATACAAGCGTTCAAACCCGTCCGGTGGCAAGAATAGAGCGTTCTTTAAAGTGCTGTTGTAGCCAACATCACGGACGTTCGGCGAGTGATTAGAGTGCTCAAAAATGGTAAACAAGATATCGAGCATTAATCAAATGAAGCCTTTATTTCCTGATCGTAGTAAGGTACTGAACGAATACTAAGTTAGTAATGATAATTTTTGTTAGTTATTCTTCTTAGTTGCTTTGATTTTTGAAGAAAGATGTTTGCCACAGTTACATGTTACTTCTATAAATCAAATTCATGTTTAATCGGTTTTAATCTATTTAGACTATGAGACTAAATTAACCCTGGAATTAAAACAAATCCTTTTTTCTCCATAATCAGTATTAATAAAGTATAACTATTTCGCTAAATTTGCATTGCATATTGCTGTTGCGTATTGGACTTCCGACATTTAAATATAATCATGAATGCCAATGAACATCGTTGCATGACTGATAATCCTAAAAATTATCATTCAAAATGATGTGCACAACTATACAGTAATTTCCATTGCAAACTCAATGCTCAATTTAAGCTAAATAGCCCAAGAGAGGCAATTTTTCTCAAAAAAGGTGTCAAAATTGCATTAGATTAATGCACCAACGCACTACTAGAACATCTAGAACAGGGGTACCCAAAGTGGTCGATATAGACACCTTGGGGCCGATATCCTTTTTGCGGTTGTTATTTGAAATATTTACGCTAAAAAAGTTGTGTTTATTTTACCATCCGCTAAAATTGATAACTCTTTTACATCAATAGGCCTAAGTTTATTTTAGTAAAGGGGTCCACAACCTGAATTGTTTGGGAACCCCTGATATAGAATAAAATTTATTCCTTTCTTTCGTCATTGGAAATTTTTTAAGATGAAAGTTTTTAACGGTACCTCGTGCCCATGCCAGATTCAGCACAAGTTATGCATTAGGACTTTTTTTAGCAGCTAAATGTTGGTACAATCGCCAATCCTATTTACATTATATTTCAAATATTGCGTGATACACTCTATGCGATTACTATCATACAGAAGAAAACATTACTCGATGAACATTAGGAAAGGTCTCAAGAGCAAATTACAGTTATTCTCTTTGTTTACTTTCTCTTTCAATTATTACGCAGATTCCAGTAATTCCCAATCAATTTTATCGAAAGTTGATGGTTTTTGTCATTATCCTATGTGAAGTGTTAAATGGCGATTGCTCTATGCATCCTCACTCGGTAGCGGTCTTTTATATATATCCGAAGGATCAGCCATACTCGTGCGGCTATCATGATGCTACTATACACTTCGATTTACTAAAATGAAAGCTAACCTGTGCACACTGCTAACATACTTAAGGAGTGCTTCCATTTCGTGTATATTGATGGGTACTCTCTTGGAGTGAGTACGGACATGATCTGAAATAGAGCGAGCTGACTCGCAGCAGTAACCAACTAGCAGTAAGTGTTTACACCTACTGACTCTCACTCGTCGTACCCAAGAAAAACAATCACTCATGTTTAAAATGCACCTTTTTGTGAGTGACTCATAAGCGTGCGCAGAGGAGTGGGAGTGAGATAGAGTACGTCTCGTACTCGCTCGAGAATGTGCTTCATGCACTGGGTTCACGCTCTATTAGCAGCACTGGGAATTGACTTTAATTCGTTGCGATACTGTAAGTATCGAAACCAAAAGTATCGATACTAATAGTATCGCGCTGATGTGATATCGATACCAAAAATACCCGATTCTTGAATGAAAGTATCGATACCTCAAAGTATCGACTCGGTATCGCACATTCCTAATAGATAGATTAAACATTATTGGGTGTTTCGAACAACTGTGTGTAGCTATTTCGTTAAATCAAGAGGTCGCATAAAGGTAATAAATATTTTAATACTAGCTGAATGACCCGATGTTGCTCGGAAATGTTTCGGCAAGATAAGGCCGATAATTCTCGAAGTTTTCCTGCTTGGAGAAATATTTTGATATTAGCGAAACATAACTAAGACGGCAACCCGATTAAACGATACTCCGTGGATGTTCAGATTGATCACGGTCCGTATCCCAGCTCAGATCTCACAGTAATCATAATTTTCATGGTATCCTCGTCAAATTGGGTTAGTTTTATGTTGTTATGCTTTCCGTAACATTCGATCAATTTTACCTTACACTTCTCATGTTTGGGGCACTTGCTACGCAAATAACTTTATAATCTCTATTGATATAAAAGTAGTATCTTTATTCGTCAAGAAGCATCGTTTCTCGCCGAAAAAGTTTTATATTGAATTTCCCATTTTTAGTGAACTTAATACAGCTCTCCTCCATGATAACCCTTATGACCACCTCTGAATAGTGAATAAAGTATCCGTGCTCTTCAAAAAGTATCGATTTCCATCTTTGGTACATACGCCAAGCTTGGTGACGATTTGTTTGGTTGTGTCGTAGTTATGCTGAAACTCGCATACACTCGTAGTATCTTTATTCGTCAAGAAGCATCGTTTCTCGCCGAAAAAGTTTTATATTGAATTTCCCATTTTTAGTGAACTTAATACAGCTCTCCTCCATGATAACCCTTATGACCACCTCTGAATAGTGAATAAAGTATCCGTGCTCTTCAAAAAGTATGATTTCCATCTTTGGTACATACGCCAAGCTTGGTGACGATTTGTTTGGTTGTGTCGTAGTTATGCTGAAACTCGCATACACTCGCGTTCATAAGCAGACAAAGATTATTGTCCCTTAGTTCTTTGAATATCCCGGCAAAACAGAACCAGATCTTTCAAAATTATTTAAAAAGTTTAGCGTTGCATTCATATTAATTATAGCAATACTATCTAGCAAGACCTTGAAATTCTTGCCCCTCTCTGATTTTACAAAAAATGGGAGATGGAAAATGGTTTTCAAGAAGCTCTTCTCCTAGTCTGAATCCTTCTTCCTCTCTGGTTTATCGACAAACAAGTAAATTTTACAATAAATACCCCTTTTTATAGGCCATTGCTACGAATCACACCCTCTTGAACACCTCTGCAATGAATATCTAAGCTAGTCGAGACCCCCTTTTTTGCATAAACATCTGTTTATTAATCTTATTTTTTGTGTATTACATCAACATTTTTCTGTACAAGTGTTTTGACCCTTTGGCCTTTCATCTTTGTTGTTCATACGATTCGTTATTAATAATAGGTGTTTTAGTTACTCTTGTTTTACATACTAATGTTTAATCATAATATTTATTTTAATTATTAATAAAATATCTACCTACTTATAACTATCACTAACCTAATACGTACAAATTTTGAATTATTTGTATTTCAGAGATTGAGCACCTCTCTTCGAATTTCGTGCAGTATTGTTCGAATTTTTGTTCTAGTATATCCAGGGAAGCCATCTCATGTACTTCACTAGTCCTTGTCCAAGGGGGTAGATTTAGAATCATCTTTAAGATCTTACTTTGAATGCACTGAAGCCTAAGTTTGTGTGTTCGTGCACAGCCCTGGCAAACAGGGACTGCGTATTCAATTGCGGGGTAGATGATTTGTTTATAGACAGCCATCTGATTCTTCAAGCACAGTTTAGATGTTCTACAAATCAGCGGATACAGAGACCTAATGAGTATGCTGCATTTTTGAACGATTTTGTCAACATGTGACTTGAATATCAGATGTCTGCCAAAGGTGAGTCCTAGATAGATAACTTCGTCGGACCATTGGATGACCTCATCACCGAATCGTATTCGGCATTCGTCTGATGGAACAAGTTTTGGAGATCTTGAATGTGGAAACAAGATGACCTGAGTTTTTGCTGCATTGATCACAATTTTCCAGCTTGTAAAATATTCCGTTCAAGCATCCAGACCTGTCTGTAGTTTATTCTTCAGAGCATTAATGACACGACCTTTGTAAAGAATGGCAGTATCATCAGCAAATTGTGACAGAACACCACCACCCGGAAGAGGTGGGATGTCTGATGTAAAAATGTTGTATAGAATGGGACCTAGGATACTTCCTTGGGGGTCGAGACCCCCTTGGATGAGCCTTACTTTATCCAACAACACATCCTCCCCCCTTAAAAATGCTTATTGGATAATCTGGAGCGCAAACAATATCTGTACTTAGCAAGAAGTATCGTGTTTTGGAAAATTGTACCAACTTCACATTATGTATGTATGTATGTATATATGTATGTATTTGTGAAGCCACCATCAGTTCAAGGCATTACCAGTGTATGCGGGTAGACTTACAGTAGATCCGAATTTGATTATCAGATAGCTTTCATATAATTGCTGTTAAGAAGACCAACATGGGTTTTGAGGACCCGGCGCCTTCCAGCAAGAACATCCGGCCATATAATAAAGAATTTCGCTGTACCAACTTGAACCCGCCTGATGGTTTGTTTGTTAGAAGGGTGCGTCTTACTCATTTCAGACCTTCAGGGAGAAACACAAAGCTTCCCCCGCGTGACTCAGGTTGGCAATCCACTCCATCATCCAGTCATTCATTTGTAAGATACCCTGATGAACTCCCTGCCCCTCCCCTTTGTCGATATAATTAAGCGTAAGACAATATAATATAATATAATATAATATAATATAATATAATATAATATAATATAATATAATAAAATATAATATAATATAATATAATATAATATAATGTAATATAATATAATATAATATAATATAATATAATATAATATAATATAATATAATATAATATAATATAATATAAAATATAATATAATATAATATAGTACAATATGCTATGATACAATGTATAACAGTTGATGTCGCAGTGTAAGTTATGCTCTTCTTTCGTCGTAGTTCTGCAGGAAATATAATATTTAAATTAAGTTTACGTTTCGTCTTTGACTCATCAGTGCGTCAGCAGATTATGCTGACGCAAACCCCCGGATCAACATAATCCGCTGAGCAGACGTAAAGTTAATGCTATTTGCAAGACACTTTTGGCATTAAAAATGCCTTACTCTTCACTATATGGGGCCGGGTGTCAATTAAAAGTTTCAAAAATAGTCGCGTAACCTTTTTGTGTCATAATTTGGAACGTTAATAACTCGGTCGTTTGTTGATGAATTGTTATAATTTAACAACCAATCGATTCAGAAACTTTTAACTTAAACATGTATGACGACGTCGTTTCAGTATTTCAATAGCATACTATTGAAAAAATGATTGGAATCGACCTTTGTTTTCATCCACCAATCCCTGTTGTACAAAATGACGTCAACTTCTTGTTCGGCATAGGAGGCTTTGCGTCATGCATAAAAAACACCGCATCGTTATGCGTAGTATGAAGAGAAATCTATAAATATAGGCTGCACAATATTTCTTTGCCTAGTTGATGTTTGACTGTGAATGAAACAAGTAGCTCGTCCAGTGAGCTGATGACTGGATTGTATATGCGTTCACCTGCTGGATTGTCGCTTTTGCATTATGTGTTGGTGAAATTTCCTGTTTTCTGCGCAACACCGTGTTCGCTTGAGTATCTTATATATATCCTAGCTATTGAAGAACCGAATCAGCGTGGTTACCGATTCTTTTGAAATATCTCTTCTATTTAGCAAATTTTTGGTCGATTTTGCCATTAAAAATGCCTTACACTTCGCTTCCCGAGGCTGGGTGTCAATTTAAAACATGCAAAACTAATCGCGTAACATTTTTCTGTCATAATTTTGAACGCTTATAACTCAGTCATTTGTTGATGGTTTTATATAATTCAACAACCAATCGATTTGGAAACATTTGGTTGTCCCACCAGGAATTAAACGCTTCAAAAGATTCAAAGTTAAATTCTGAAACTTCTAAAAGTGGCCTCCTCGGTTTGGTAGTATAAATGAGTTCCACAGGCTCACATATACAGTACAATTAGATGCAATATCATATAGTATCAAAGATAAACTCAAGGTAAGTTTACCTGCGATTTTACATGTATCGTTTGAATAGGAACCCTCGTAGAATTTGGTTAACCGCCAGTTTCAGTGCAATTATTATTTGCTTCAAAACAATAAGCGTCTGATGGCTACACGCATTATAACTATGACAATGTTCATTCATGTGTTAATAACATCAAGTTACAATATGAACTTTCGGAATTTTGTTGCGTATTCATTCCGTATATTCCTAATATGCCAAAGCGAAAATCAATGTAAGTAACTAAATATTTTATGCGGACTATTCCACATGTTTTCTTCTTCTTATTGTTGCCATATTATTTACCGACACTTTCCGAAGATTATCGACAATTTTGAAGAAGGATTAATAAAATTACAATATTACTGAGTTTACTGGTACAACATTTTTCGTTAAAATAAATAAAATCTTCTCTTAGATCGATTAACTGTTTATAAAATTAATAAGTTTGTACGTTTCTCGAAAATTATTATCATACAATGAAATAGTTTCATTTGTTCAGGTTTAAATCTTTAGGTTGTTTGTATCTAAAATTGAGCTTTCAAGTAACTTTGAATTCAGCAGAATTGACTTCTGGTTAAAGGACGTTATTCAAAACTTTACAATGTAAAAATTTGTGGAAAGGGATCAAAATTGAATAGAATCAATTATCAAGAAAGAATCTAATTGTCAATTTTATCATTTGCTAACAATCTAAGCGCTTAAACTAGAGCAAGTTTGTAATTAGTCAATTGAATAAGTTTTTAGTTTAGTGTATCATAATCATTACCATCTTTATTTTTGTATTAATTGAAGACCCTAGAAACGTTCCATTTTTAATGTTATTGTGCTCGGTCGCGTCTTGAATACAACCCTCTAATTTTTTTATTACACAGGAAGTGTAACGTCTAAACTGACGTCTCGAACGAAACAAGTTTCGGCTTACTGGCCGTACAGATTGTGATAATTTGAAGGGGAAAAAGCTTGCTTTTACCCCCAAATTTATGCTAGGTGCACATAACCATTTTAAATTAAGGTTACGTTTCGTCTTCGACTCATCAGTGCGTCAGCAGATTATGCTGACGCAAACCCCCGGATCAACATAATCCGCTGAGCAGACATAAAGTTAATGCTATTTGCAAGACACTTTTTCTATTACACAGGAAGTGTAACGTCTAAACTGACGTCTCGAACGAAACAAGTTTCGGCTTACTGGCCGTACAGATTGTGATAATTTGAAGGGGAAAAAGCTTGCTTTTACCCCCAAATTTATGCTAGGTGCACATAACCATTTTAAATTAAGTTTACGTTTCGTCTTCGACTCATCAGTGCGTCAGCAGATTATGCTGACGCAAACCCCCGGATCAACATAATCCACTGAGCAGACAGTTAATGATTTTAGCAAGACACTTTTGTCGTGAATACGACTTACTTTACTATGGGGCGCCTTTTCAAAATTTACCCTCTGGGAGAGTGATAAGTTTTTGATCGCGAATATCTCTTGGTATACTTAACGCAACAACATAATTTTTCCTCCATGCTATCAGAAATATAATCAGGAATTTGTGATTAAATTGTCAACAGTGTAAAATAACTATACATAACTCAATATCTATGTTTTCTCAAACTTTTGGAAACAACGAGGAAAACTCATCACGGTTGTTTGCCTTTTTCGCACCAGGACGACGGTTTTGAGGTAGTCAGGCACATATCAGTTCCGATGTTCTACTGGCCGAGTGTAATAGGTAAACTGGAACTGGATATCGTGCTGAGGCTCTCCCACCAACATCAGTAATAATGAGGTAGTAAAAACCTCAAATGCTCAGGTGGAATCAGCTGTAGCTATGTAGCTCTTCTTCGCGTTCGGACGTCGTGGCTAGCAGTAAACCAGCAGTAGCAGAGAACTGAATTTTTAGTTAAATTCAAGAACTAATCTCAGAAACTAGATTCTGGTCCACCTGAATTCTGAAGTTAATTTTAAGTTCATACTTCTATTTAAAAATTTAGTTCCAGATTACAGGTTCAGAATTTAAAACTATGACTCTAAAACTGACTCCTATTTCTGGATTCGGAAAATGGTTTCAAATTTAGTTTCTTATTCAGGGACTCGAATCCAGAGATATGATTTAAGATTTTTCAGAATTCATGAACAAAATTCAGGATATGAATTTTAGATCTGGATTCTGACTAAATATTAGGTCTGAACACCGAACCTTGATTTAAAAACTGAATTGAAAATTGCTAAAAATAACTTCAGCTCCTTACTTCTAGAACTAAATTTATGACCTGAGTTTTTGAACTCGATTCCGAAAATTTGCAGCTGAAATCGGAGCGTGCCCTTGATTTATATATTAGTTCTTTAATTTTAACAGTTATAATCATTTAACAAATTACGCAAAGCGGTTTTTAGAACCATTGAAATTTTTCCAAAGGATTTTGAGAAGTTTATTTCTACTAGTATCTAAATCTACGAAACTGTATTTGTTCCGTGTTATTTAATTGAATGGTAGAATATATTTGCCGTCAATTAGTCGTACTGTAGTATATATGCATCGTTAAAATTCTGGAAGCGAAGCAATGAAAGTTGAAAAAAATACACAATCTAATATGAATGATGATCTTTATCTAGAAGTGAGAAAGAAACATGTCAGTTTTATTCGTATTCACGTCCTCCAGTTATGTCTGTGACATTACCCACCCGTCTTTTTTATTACACAGGAAGTGTAACGTCTAAACTGACGTCTCGAACGAAACAAGTTTCGGCTTACTGGCCGTACAGATTATGATAATTTGAAGGGGAAAAAGCTTGCTTTTACCCCCAAATTTATGCTAGGTGCACATAACCATTTTAAATTAAGTTTACGTTTCGTCTTCGACTCATCAGTGCGTCAGCAGATTATGCTGACGCAAACCCCCGGATCAACATAATCCGCTGAGCAGACGTAAAGTTAATGCTATTTGCAAGACACTTTTTTATTCCACAGGAAGTGTAACGTCTAAACTGACGGCTCGAACGAAACAAGTTTCGGCTTACTGGCCGTACAGATTGTGATAATTTGAAGGGGAAAAAAGCTTGCTTAGACGTTACACTTCCTGTGTAATAAAAAAGTGTCTTGCAAATAGCATTAACTTTACGTCTGCTCAGCGGATTATGTTGATCCGGGGGTTTGCGTCAGCATAATCTGCTGACGCACTGATGAGTCGAAGACGAAACGTAAACTTAATTTAAAATGGTTATGTGCACCTAGCATAAATTTGGGGGTAAAAGCAAGCTTTTTCCCCTTCAAGTTATCATTATAATATTTCTTTTTTAATAATAATAATAATAATAAAAATAATAATAATAATAATAATAATAATAATAATAACAATAATAATAATAATAATAATAATAATAATAATAATAATAATAATAATGATAATAATAATAATAAAAATATTAATAACAATATATAATACAATGTATTATAATTCAATTCAATATATAACAAATAATGCAAAAATCAACAGAACCACATGTTGCAATATACTATGATAAATATTGCACTTTAGGTTGGGCTTCAAAGTACAAGTCATTTCGCACCCTCTCAATCTGCTACTAACGCAGAAGGCGATAGCACCCAGTCGACGCCGTTCTATTGACCAAATGTCATCATAGACGCTCGGGGAGGCATGAGATAGGAACTTGTGAGGACTTAGTTATCTCACCATTTGACGACCAATTGTATCAACTTCAATTATACACATTATATCCACCTGGAGAGATGGAGATAAAATCTTCCAAATGGTGTGATTCTGTGATCAATATTGATACTTTCTGTGATCAATATTGATACCAATCACGCATCGAAAAAGTGACAATTATTGTCAGCAACAGAAGCTTCGCGTTAAAGAACAATGCAGTCGACTTTTCTTAACATAGAAGACATTTAACTATTCGACTCGTTCAAGGACTAGTGAATCTACCCAAAAAAAACTACAAGGATCAGCCCCTTGGAGTTGTTCGAGCCATTGATGTGGAACAAGGCAACCAAAATTTCTAATGATCGACATTTTCAATTAATCGTCACAGTTTTGAATCCGCAAATGCAGTCTGCTTAGTCTTTATTATGAACCAACACCGAACACGCGAGCCCAGAATATATACTATATTGGTCATGATTTGTATTTGTTTTTAGCCGAGGAAATTACATCAATAGCCCAAATGTATGCAATTATATGTTTGTACATGCTTGCGATACAGATATCGATATTTAAGCTTCTTTTTACCAAGCTTGTGTTCAAGTTTTGTATGCAAGTAGTTATTTGTATAGCGTTTCTCTACCATTACTATCATTCTGCGATTCCGGTTGAAGCGATAAAGTTTTTCTCATTATCAATCGAGTTCATCTTATATAAATAAGAAATTAATCTTGTGCACTCAAAATTTACCCTGGGGTAGTTGTCAATTTCTGAGACGAAACGACATAACATGGGATTTCATCCAATGTTGCATGACACAAGATACCAATTAAAGCTTCAAATCGTTTTATGGCACTTTCTGTCTTGCTGTCTAGCAACAACCTACCTCTAGCATGTTTTACGTAGAACTGAAACGTTAGCTATAATTTTGCTTATATTTATAGCTTCGCGTGCTTCCAACAGCTTCGCTTTTGCATCGATTGACCAATCAGAGCGCTGCTTCCCTTTGATATGTCGCTTACTCCTTCAAAACCGTCGACTATGGCAGGGAAATCCTGTATGCCGGAGATTTTTTGCAGACAAAATAGGACACTGTTAGCTATTGATCAACATTTCAATGATATACAATTAAAAATACATGGCTATGAACATTCAAATCAATACGTAGAAATATTTCCAATCAAATGGTGACATAATATTAATAATTGATACAAAATTGACTGAGCTGTAATTGTTCAAAACCTGACCACATTCCTACGTGTATTTTTCTTGAGTTTCTAGTTTGCACCCCTATATAGAAAACAAAAATGTGTTCCACATTAAAAAAACTATTTGATATTTTCGTTAATAGAAATAAACGAATCTACAGTAGAACAGTAGTAGCGAAGAAGTGTAATAATTTGGTTATCCTAAAAATCATTGATTATATTCCAAAGAAGATGTTTTAATATGTTTGATGTTAAAAAGTCGTACTTCAGTATTTTGGAAGCGATGAAATGAGAGCTTACAATATTCTTACAAGCGATAAACTAATTAGAGTGATTTTCAATATCCAGAAGAGTGAATGTTGTTCACCAGTTTTATTCATTTGAACGTCATTTTGAATGTTTCGAACATGACGCATTCGCATTTTTACTATACTATTTTTGGTAGTTTAAATCAATGTTTACTGCTTTTTTCAGATCATGATGATGGCACCATTAATACTGGCTTTTGTACTAGGAAACATCTGCATCATCACAGGTACGCATAAATCTATGTACAAAGTAATCAAACATGATGAAAATAACTGACAGCACTATTTTCATTCAGTAAAAAGCATTCAGGCAAACTGGTTGTGTTTCATTGTTACTGGCTCGTGAGTTGACGACTATCAACGAAATGAGACAACCCCAAACGTAAATGCTGATAAGACTGGTGTGCAGCCAATATTCATGGCGTTCCAGACTTGAGCAGTCGAAGAAGTCCATCCCATTAACATGTACGGAGGGGAAGAGACACAGAGGTGCGAACGCATAGAAGTGCTGAGACACAGAGATGCGGAGACGAAGGGGTGCTATGACACAGAGGTGTTAGGGCACAAAGCCGTATAGACATCTACCATGTACCAGATTGTATGGTGTACAGTACTGATTGCGGTGACGACTATCAACGAAATGAGACAACCCCAAATGTAAATGCTGATAAGGCTGGTGTGCAGCCAATATTCATGGCGTTTCAGACTTGAGCAGTCGAAGAAATCCATCTCATTAACATGTACGGAGGTGAAGAGACACAGAGGTGCGAACGCATAGAAGTGCTGAGACCCACATATGCGGAGACGAAGGGGTGCTATGACACAGAGGTGTTAGAGCACAAAGCCGTATAGACATCTACCATGTACCAGATTGTATGGTGTACAGTACTGATTGCGGTGGACAAAACGAGACAACACTTATCGAGCAGCATCCAAGAAGCATCACATTCAATCGTCAACAAGAGCTATAACGCCATCTAATTCATATAGAACAAAGTTGTATAATAAAACTTCTTCGGGTTCATGGATAGTCTATTTTCGGCGCAAATTGAAGCCATTAAATTTATTACAGATATCTATAGACTTAACATTACGATTATCCTCTACAAAAGAGATAGTAAAAGTTCATAAAGACAAGATCCGCGTTACTGTCGATTCTTTGAAGCAGGCTAACGAGATAATTGTATCTGACGGTTTTATCACCGAAACGGGTCTTTCGGTTGATAAGTTGTTTGAGCATGGAGTTGGTCATTTTAAAAACTCAATGCTTGAAGGAGTAAGGATACTCGAGTGCAAGCAATTGTACTCAGTATCATTCGAAGAATGAAACAAGACTTATCGACCTTCAGATTCGTTTCGAGTGACATTCTCTGGATCTGCCTTGCCTACCCTTGTCTACATCGATAGAGTTCGCCTTCCTATTCGGTTTTGCATACCAAATGTTATGAACTGCACGAACCGCACAACAATCGGCAAAACAGCTTCTTACTGCAGTAATAAGCCAAAATGTATTAAGTATGAAGGACCCCATTCTGATAGTTGCATAAAGGCAAAACGAAGCTTTCTTTAAAATCACAGTCTAAGCGCACATAAACTCTTTTTGCTTTCTCATATAGAAAGGTTATGCAATCACTGTGAAAACCGACTTTTGAACCGATGCCCGGAGGGCCGAGTTTCATATACCATTCGACTAAGTTCGTCGAGTACGCAAAATGTCTGTGTGTGTATGTGTGTGTATGTGCGTATGTGTGTATGTAACGTTTTTTTGCACTAACTTTTCTCTGAGATGGCTGAACCGATTTTCACAAACTTAGATTCAAATGAAAGGTCTTGTGGTCCCATACAAAATTCCTGAATATTATTTGGATCTGACTTCCGGTTCCGGAATTATGGGGTAAAATGTGCAAAAAATTGTGAAAATAAGTGCACTAACTTTTCTCAGAGATGGCTGAACCGATTTTCACAAACTTAGGTTCAAATGAAAGGTCTTGAGGTCCCATAAAAAATTCTGAATATTATTTGGATCCGACTTCCGGTTCGGGAGTTATGGGGTAAAATGTGCAAAAAAAAGAAAATATGTGTTCTAACTTTTCTCATAGATGGCGCGACCGATTTTCACAAACTTAGATTCAAATGAAAGGTCCTATGGTCCCATACAAAATTCCTGAATATAATTTGGATCCGACTTCCGGTTCGGGAGTTATGGGGTAAAATGTGCAAAAAAAATGTGTCCACAAACTTAGATTCAAATGAAAGGTCTTGTGGTCCCATTCAAAATTCTTGAATATAATTTGGATCCGACTTCCGGTTCCGGAATTATGGGGTAAAATGTACAAAAAATTGTTAAAATAAGTGCACTGATTTCTTCTCAGAGATGGCTGAACCGATTTTCAAAAATTTAGGTTCAAATGAAATGTCTTGAGGTCTCATACAAAATTCCTGAATATTGTTTCGATCCGACTTCTGGTTCGGGAGTTATGGGGTAAAATGTGCAAAAAAAAAAATATGTGTTCTAATTTTGTCATAGATGGCGCGACCGATTTTCACAAACTTAGGTTCAAATGAAAGGTTCTGTGGTCCCATGCCGTTTTCCTAAATTTCATGGGGATCCGACTTCCGGATCCGGAAATATAGGGTAAAGTGTGTTAAAAATTGTATACCATCCCTGAAAATGGGGAAAAACCATTAAAAAAATCTGAATCGACCTCAAATCTTTTCCAATTGATAGTTTTTATCAGTAGACGGTCAAACAAACAGATTTCGGTTATTCTTTCAAGAATCGCAGAGAATTATTTTGAAGAAAATCACAGTATTCTATATGATATTATGATTGATATGAGAAAGGCATCATTACACCACTAGGTGGATTAAAACAGGTTTTTCAAATTTAGAGCCAGAGGAATCTGACTCTGATGAGTATAGTGAAGACATCTATTTGTTACTACTCAAGGGTCAATCAAGATAATGAAGTCCTCCACTAAATTACCAAAAAAGGCACCTAAAATTTCAACCTCTAATAAAGATCCCTGTGAAAAATCAAAAAGAACAAATTCAAAAACAAAGACTGTGCCTCCTGGTTTGTCAATTTCACAAACCAATCCAGGAACTAGCACAAAAAAGACAATAATTCAGTTGACTCCGTTTCACAGCCACCGACTAGATTACAGAAATTTTAGGAAGTTATGGATTTTCGTAGTATTCAGTATTTCTGAACCCCTAAAGACTCTCATAACGGCATTCCTCCCAATAGCTAGAACTTTCTTGAAGCAGTTATTAGCTCAATGGCAAATTCTCTCAAGATTTGTATCATTTGATTGATAATTTATTATCCGCCGCAAATGATTCAATCACTGTCCTGCAGTGGAATTATTGAAGCATCATGCCAAAACTTGATCCATTTAAAGTTTTATTGCATAGTCAAAAATGTGATGTATTTGCTTTGTGCGAAACATGACTTACATCAAATATAGCTTCATATTTCATTGACTTCAACATTATACGTCTCGATAGAGGATCTCTGTAGGGCGGATTGCTTTTAGATATCAAGAAACGCTATTCATTTTATAGATTAAACATTCCTTTGACTACTAGTACACTGATATAAATCCATTACCGGTATCATGATTAAGAAATTATGAAAATCATGAAACATTACTTCTCATGATACCATGCCTATTACTGATGATTTTGTAAGCAAATATCATAAAAAATTTCATGATTCAAATCACTTTGCTCATAATATCAATAATAATAGGTATGATCTTATGAGAAGACACGTTTCATGATTTTCATAATTTCCTAATCATGGTACCGACAATGGATTTTTATCGGTGTATAGAAGTTGTTGCTTGTCAAATACATTCCTCCAAGAGCTCAAGTTGGATAACGAAAACATAATGAAATGGTCGAAGCCCTTCCTGCTCCACGGTTGATTCTGGGAGATTTCAATTCGCACAGAACTATGTGGAGTTTCGCTTAATATGATAACAGATCATCTTTAGTGTATAATATTTGCGACAATTTTCACATAGTGGTAATTAATATGGGTAGTATGACTTCCAGCTTCCAATCACAACTCATATAGGCATATAGCTCGCTCCTCTATATTTTTACGTGAATGACATTGACATTGACAGCTGTCTAGTACCCCCATGCACACTCAGACAATTGGCAGATGATGGCGTGGTTTCAATTACGAGACCCAAAGCTGTTGTGCAAAACCATTGCAAGATACCTTAGATAGCTTGCTCGTTTGGCTCTGCGGCGAAAACAGAGCTGGTCGTCTTTTCAAGAAAGCATGATACCGCGCAGCTTCTGCTTCATATGATGGGATGATAGCACAGGTTTCACTTACAAATACTTCGGGATGTGGTTTGATTCCAAATGCACGTGGGCAGCACACATTAGGTATGTGATAACAAAATGCCAACAAAGAGTAAATTTTCTTCGAACAATATCAGGATCTTGGTGGGGATCTCATCCGGAAGATCTAATAAAATTGTATCAGACAACGATTCTTTCAATGATGGAATATCGATGCGTTTGCTTTCGTTTCACTGCAAACTCTCATAATATCAAACTAGAGCGAATGATGTGATAATGCTATTCACTTTCTTCAAAACAGTCTCAAGATCTGTTTTATCTTTTTGCCCATAGAAAAAGGCTATGCCATCACTGTGAAAACAAACTTTTTAACCGAGGCCCGGAAGGCCGAATGTCATATACCATGTGACTCTGCTCGTTGAACTGAGCAAATATCTGTGTGTGTCCGTCCGTGTGTGTATGTGTGTATATATGTAACAAAAATATGCACTCACTTTTCTTGGAGATGGCTGAACAGAATTTCACAAACTAAGATTCAAATGAAAGGTCTTATGGTCCCATAGCCTGCTATTGAATTATATCCCGATCGGACTTCCGGTTCCGGAGATATAGGATGATATATTCCAAAAATGGTAAAAAATATGCACTCACTTTCTTCACAGATGGCTGATCCGATTTTCACAAACTTAGATTCAGATGAAAGCTCTAATGGTGCCATAGCCTGCTATTGAATTTCATTTAGATCCGACTTCCAGTTCCGGAGTTATATGGTAATATGTGAAAATGAGAAAAAAAGTGTGTACTCAATTTTCTCTAAATCGGCTCAACCTATTTTTTAGTTTGCAGAGTTTGTTAGTTTGTGGGCATAAATACTTAATTCGGCATTACTGGTCCCTTTTCCAGTTCCGGAAGCACCGAAAGTGGTGATGAAAAAATTAAAAAATAGAACTCACTTCGATTTCTCAGCGATGCTTCAGCCGATTTTCACAAATCTTGATTTCAATTGAAGCTCATATTATCTTTAAAGCTACTGTGAAATTTCATCCGGATCCGACTTCCGGTTCCGCAGTTACAGAACGATGAGTGTCAAAGTTTCCAAATCGCCCTATAGATTGAAAATATGTACAACACCGAAAAAAGAAGAAGAAAACTGCTACTAGTGTGTGATATTGGTGAAAGACGGTTGATAAAATTTAGCGATTCTATGATAAGTGCGACCGAAAGAATACACGAATGTCATTGAATTCAAATTTATTCGAAAAAATATGCAATTTTCACAGCCGGTAGTACAATAAAAAATTTCCGGTTTCGGAAGAATTGGAAATGGTGATTGAAAACTGCAAAAACGACCTCATTCGCTTTCCTTCAAGATGGTAAAATCGATTTTCACAAACTTATAGGTTAAAAGGAGAAGTCTTACAGTTTCATACAGATTTCCTAAATTTCCTGTGGATACTACTTCCAGTTCCGGAACTACAGGGTAAACAGGATTTGTAGAGTTTGTTAGATTACGTCCGAACAAACTTTCCTATTTCTATTCAATGAACAGTTGTTTTTGCGAATTCCTCAGTAATATTTATGATGTTATAAGTAATATGAGAAAGGAATCATTACACCACTAGGTGGATTAAAACAGGTTTATTAAATAATTTCTGACACTAACAGATTCGAGTAGTTCACAAAAGTATGCTTAATTGTTTATGTCACATATTCGGCATTTTTCTCAAACGAAGCGCTTGAGATTTGCGTTGCTTTCTGTATGAGAAGAGTGATGCTAATCTAAGAAACCCTTCCTAATCCACCTAGTGGTGTGATAATGCCTTTCTCTTTCTTCAAAACAATCTCATAATTTTTTATTCGAGTAGTTCACAAAAGCATGCTTCAGTGTTTATGTCACATATTCGGCATCATTTCTCATGACCAGTGCGGTAAAATTTCATTTTCAATCGAATAATATAAGATGAAAATGAAATTTATGGCCGCTGACCGTCAGCATATCCCTACTAATTCATTTTACTTTTGCGGCCATTTTCAAGTGAAGCTCCCGGAATTCATCGTCAATTGAATAATCGTACCTAGTCATTTGAAGTTTTGCTTGCTTAGTTTCGAGTGCCAAGTAGTCTAGCTCCTTCATTGCCTTCGCTCTTGGTAGTAAGCAAGTTCGAACGAATAGATTTATAAATGAAGTAAAGTATTAAAAATGAAAACTGATGGAGGAAACAATTAATTTATGTGTATTCTGTGATTTATATTTCAGCTATCTGGTTTGTCTTTCATCTATTATCTTGAACCAATTCGAATGTTTACATAAACCTCATTTGAAGGCCGCTCTCATACTATTGAAAGAGATATTTTGTTACTTCAAGAGATGAACTGACGGTGGGTAAACTGAGCCTCGATTGAAGAGAAACGAGTGACGAACTGAATGCTGCCCGTTCGGGCCGTCAGCAAACATTGTGTATGTCAGAGAATGAAGTTTAACGGCATTAGAGAGATCGTCAATGTGTTCCACATTCAGTTTCAATTGAATTGATTGAAGTTTTACTGCACTGCTCATGACATATGCGTTACCTATTTGTATAAGAAAAGTGACGCTAATTTAAAAATTTGTTTTAATCCACCTAGTGGTTTAATGATACCTTTCTCATATATGATACTGTGGTATTCTATTCAAATTTTTCTCTTCGATTTTTAAAATATATGTACTTCCAGCACCAACTAACATGGCGTACAAACTCTACTAGTTTTTATTCAAATTTTCAAGTTTTTATACGATTTTGCCATCGTACTTTCAACTACGGTTTAAATTTTTGTTGATTTCGAAATTATTCAGAAATTTTTGGTAGGGCCATAAGATCTTAAGTAAGACCATAAGACCCTAAGATTGGAAATATCGGCTCTACAATCTCTGAGAAAATTGAGTGAGATCCATCTTTGAGCATATGAATATTATCTTTCGTCGTTAATCAAAAATCGGGAATCAGGATAGCCGGAATCGTTTGTTCAGTTGCCTACTGAGAATGGCTATCGATTTGTGTAGTTTTGAGTCCAATTTAGAATTTTTTTTTGCGTTTTTGTGTTTCTCTGGTTTAAGTGACAAGTGCAATATTTAATCCACTTTACCCTATAAGTCCCAAGGCGGAAGTTGGATCCAGATGAAATTCAGGAATTCCGTATGAGACTGTGAGGCCTTTAATTTGAATCTTAGTTTGTGGAAATCGGTCAAACCGTCGTTGAGAAAAACGAGTGAGTTCCATTTTGGAATATATAACCACTATTTCCGGTGCTTCCGGAACCAGGATAGCCGGAATCGGTTTGTTTAGTTGCCTTCTGATAATGTTTGTAATTCAAGAACTTCGTATGGTACCACGAGACCTTTCATTTGAAACAAAGTTCATCAAAATCGGTTCAGCCATCTCAGAGAAAACCTAGTGAGATTATTTGACACATATACACACATACACACACACACATGACACTTGGCTCTCCGGGCTAATTTTTACTAGACGATCTTTCTAGTGATTACATAACCTCTCTATAGCCATTGTATTACCTCTCTATATGAGAAAAGCAAAAAGGGAGATGAACACCATAAGAAATTTGTTTAGCCTTGAGAAAATTAAATCCACTGCCAAATTCTTTGAACAGTTATTAGAGAAAGATACTATTTTTGTGATTTACGCCTTGAGAAAAATTTTTTTTTAATCCACCTAGTGGTGTAATGATGCTTTTCTCATATTATTCATAATTTTTTATTCGAGTAGTTCACAAAAGCATGCTTCAGTGTTTATGTCACATATTCGGCATCATTTCTCATGACCAGTGCGGTAAAATTTCATTTTCAATCGAATAATATAAGATGAAAATGAAATTTATGGCCGCTGACCGTCAGCATATCCCTACTAATTCATTTTACTTTTGCGGCCATTTTCAAGTGAAGCTCCCGGAATTCATCGTCAGTTGAATAATCGTACCTAGTCATTTGAAGTTTTGCTTGCTTAGTTTCGAGTGCCAAGTAGTCTAGCTCCTTCATTGCCTTCGCTCTTGGTAGTAAGCAAGTTCGAACGAATAGATTTATAAATGAAGTAAAGTATTAAAAATGAAAACTGATGGAGGAAACAATTAATTTTTGTGTATTCTGTGATTTATATTTCAGCTATCTGGTTTGTCTTTCATCTATTAACTTGAACCAATTCGAATGTTTACATAAACCTCATTTGAAGGCCGCTCTCATACTATTGCAAGAGATATTTTGTTACTTCAAGAGATGAACTGACGGTGGGTAAACTGAGCCTCGATTGAAGAGAAACGAGTGACGAACTGAATGCTGCCCGTTCGGGCCGTCAGCAAACATTGTGTATGTCAGAGAATGAAGTTTACTGCATTAGAGAGATCGTCAATGTGTTCCACATTCAGATTCAATTGAATTGATTGAAGTTTTACTGCACTGCTCATGACATATGCGTTGCCTATTTGTATAAGAAAAGTGACGCTAATTTAAAAATTTGTTTTAATCCACCTAGTGGATTAATGATACCTTTCTCATATATGATACTGTGGTATTCTATTCAAATTTTTCTCTTCGATTTTTGAAAATATATGTACTTCCAGCACCAACTAACATGGCGTACAAACTCTACTAGTTTTTATTCAAATTTTCAAGTTTTTATACGATTTTGCCATCGTACTTTCAACTACGGTTTAAATTTTTGTTGATTTCGAAATTATTCAGAAATTTTTGGTAGGGCCATAAGATCTTAGGTAGGACCATAAGACCCTAAGATTGGAAATATCGGTTCTACAATCTCTGAGAAAATTGAGTGAGATCCATCTTTGAGCATATGAATATTATCTTTCGTCGTTAATCAAAAATCGGGAATCAGGATAGCCGGAATCGTTTGTTTAGTTGGCTACTGAGAATGGCTATCGATTTGTGTAGTTTTGAGTCCAATTTAGAATTTTTTTTGCGTTTTTGTGTTTCTCTGGTTTAAGTGACAAGTGCAATATTTAATCCACTTTACCCTATAAGTCCCAAGGCGGAAGTTGGATCCAGATGAAATTCAGGAATTCCGTATGAGACTGTGAGGCCTTTAATTTGAATCTTAGTTTGTGGAAATCGGTCAAACCGTCGTTGAGAAAAACGAGTGAGTTCCATTTTGGAATATATGACCACTATTTCCGGTGCTTCCGGAACCAGGATAGCCGGAATCGGTTTGTTTAGTTGCCTTCTGATAATGTTTGTAATTCAAGAACTTCGTATGGTACCACGAGACCTTTCATTTGAAACAAAGTTTATCAAAATCGATTCAGCCATCTCAGAGAAAACCTAGTGAGATTATTTGACACATATACACACATACACACACATGACACTTGGCTCTCCGGGCTAATTTTTACTAGACGATCTTTCTAGTGATTACATAACCTCTCTATACGCATTGTATTACCTCTCTATATGAGAAAAGCAAAAAGGGAGATGAACACCATAAGAAATTTGTTTAGCCTTGAGAAAATTAAATCCACTGCCAAATTCTTTGAACAGTTATTAGAGAAAGATACTATTTTTGTGATTTACGCCTTGAGAAAAAAATTTTTTTTAATCCACCTAGTGGTGTAATGATGCTTTTCTCATATTATTCATAATTTTTTATTCGAGTAGTTCACAAAAGCATGCTTCAGTGTTTATGTCACATATTCGGCATCATTTCTCATGACCAGTGCGGTAAAATTTCATTTTCAATCGAATAATATAAGATGAAAATGAAATTTATGGCCGCTGACCGTCAGCATATCCCTACTAATTCATTTTACTTTTGCGGCCATTTTCAAGTGAAGCTCCCGGAATTCATCGTCAGTTGAATAATCGTACCTAGTCATTTGAAGTTTTGCTTGCTTAGTTTCGAGTGCCAAGTAGTCTAGCTCCTTCATTGCCTTCGCTCTTGGTAGTAAGCAAGTTCGAACGAATAGATTTATAAATGAAGTAAAGTATTAAAAATGAAAACTGATGGAGGAAACAATTAATTTATGTGTATTCTGTGATTTATATTTCAGCTATCTGGTTTGTCTTTCATCTATTATCTTGAACCAATTCGAATGTTTACATAAACCTCATTTGAAGGCCGCTCTCATACTATTGAAAGAGATATTTTGTTACTTCAAGAGATGAACTGACGGTGGGTAAACTGAGCCTCGATTGAAGAGAAACGAGTGACGAACTGAATGCTGCCCGTTCGGGCCGTCAGCAAACATTGTGTATGTCAGAGAATGAAGTTTAACGGCATTAGAGAGATCGTCAATGTGTTCCACATTCAGTTTCAATGAATTGATTGAAGTTTTACTGCACTGCTCATGACATATGCGTTACCTATTTGTATAAGAAAAGTGACGCTAATTTAAAAATTTGTTTTAATCCACCTAGTGGTTTAATGATACCTTTCTCATATATGATACTGTGGTATTCTATTCAAATTTTTCTCTTCGATTTTTAAAATATATGTACTTCCAGCACCAACTAACATGGCGTACAAACTCTACTAGTTTTTATTCAAATTTTCAAGTTTTTATACGATTTTGCCATCGTACTTTCAACTACGGTTTAAATTTTTGTTGATTTCGAAATTATTCAGAAATTTTTGGTAGGGCCATAAGATCTTAAGTAGGACCATAAGACCCTAAGATTGGAAATATCGGCTCTACAATCTCTGAGAAAATTGAGTGAGATCCATCTTTGAGCATATGAATATTATCTTTCGTCGTTAATCAAAAATCGGGAATCAGGATAGCCGGAATCGTTTGTTTAGTTGCCTACTGAGAATGGCTATCGATTTGTGTAGTTTTGAGTCCAATTTAGAATTTTTTTTGCGTTTTTGTGTTTCTCTAGTTTAAGTGACAAGTGCAATATTTAATCCACTTTACCCTATAAGTCCCAAGGCGGAAGTTGGATCCAGATGAAATTCAGGAATTCCGTATGAGACTGTGAGGCCTTTAATTTGAATCTTAGTTTGTGGAAATCGGTCAAACCGTCGTTGAGAAAAACGAGTGAGTTCCATTTTGGAATATATGACCACTATTTCCGGTGCTTCCGGAACCAGGATAGCCGGAATCGGTTTGTTTAGTTGCCTTCTGATAATGTTTGTAATTCAAGAACTTCGTATGGTACCACGAGACCTTTCATTTGAAACAAAGTTTATCAAAATCGATTCAGCCATCTCAGAGAAAACCTAGTGAGATTATTTGACACATATACACACATACACACACACATGACACTTGGCTCTCCGGGCTAATTTTTACTAGACGATCTTTCTAGTGATTACATAACCTCTCTATACGCATTGTATTACCTCTCTATATGAGAAAAGCAAAAAGGGAGATGAACACCATAAGAAATTTGTTTAGCCTTGAGAAAATTAAATCCACTGCCAAATTCTTTGAACAGTTATTAGAGAAAGATACTATTTTGGTGATTTACGCCTTTTGAGAAAAAACCTTTTTTAATCCACCTAGTGGTGTAATGATGCTTTTCTCATATTGTTTATAATTTCAAAAATATCACTAGAAAATTCTGCAAAGAAATTTTTTTGTCGTAAATACGACTTACTTTACTATGGGGCGCCTTTTCAAAATTAGTCATATGGAAGAATGGGCAGAACTTAATCGTGAATATCTCGACTTGTAATAATGGCAGCAACATAATTCTTTCACCATTTCATCAAAAATATGATCAGGAATTTAGGATAATATTTTGAACAGTGTGAGATAACCACGAACAACCCAAAAAATTAGTGTTCTGAAAATTGTAAAATAACACGGAAAACTCTTTACTTTTGCTTGGGTTTTTCGCGCAAGGACGACGCTTTTGAGGTAGTCAGGCACATATCTTCAACTGAACGTTATAAAAGGCAAACCGTGGTCGAAAATCGATCATTTCTTCTTATGCGTTGGATGGAAGCAGACGTCGGGGCGAGAAGACGAATTCAAACAGCGGCATCGGAGAGCGCACCTTTTCGTGGTTAAAAACCACAAACGCTCAGGTCGTAGTTCTCATTTGCCTTCCGTTCGTCAAGGCGAGAAGACGCATTAAACCAGTGCGGGTTGTACGCAAAGTTAGTTTCAACTCAAACAAGAGTGATTGCATCATGCAACAGAGATTCTGGTTGTTTGCATTGGAGAGTAAGAAAACGAAAAGTGGACAACATTATATAAAATCGGCCCTTCTAATGGCTCAAAATGTTATCTAAAGAACTATTACGATTACTTCTTTGCAAATCGAAGGTAGAAATCATCAGTTTAGTGAAAATTCAGATAATTTGATTTGCTTCGTGCACTTTTCGCTGTGTGAAAATCGTTCGAGATAAATGTTCCGAACTGTGCTAAATATCGTAGAGAACTCCACAATTTGGTCCTTCTGAAAGGCAGAAATGAATCCTATACAGCATCTTGATAGTTTCTTTCAATGAAATATGCAAATCCGAAATCAGATAATCGTTGAAAATCTTAGTAATGAAAAGGGGGAAAGTTTCGCAATCTACACAATCGATCAACTATCAATTCGAATTCGAAAGTGTAAAAAAATCGTGTCAGTTTTATTCGTATTCACGACATCCAGTTATGTCTCTGACATTACACACCCGTACTTTTTTCAATCTGGAATAAAATAAGTAACTTTCTTTGGGTATAAACTAACATAACCATTTCAATTAGTAAACAGTTATGTCAATTGAGTGAGTCTCGTTTTAATCTTTTTGACCACTATTTCCGGTACTTCTGGAACCGGGAACTTGGAACCAGTATAGAAAAGTCGATTCGTTTAGTAAGTAACTAATATAGCCTACAAATTGTATCAGTTTTAAGCCAAATCTAGAAAAATTTTACCCTCTTTGGCATCGTCGCTCTTAATGACGGTGTGAAATTCAATAGCAACCTATGGAACTATGAATTTTAATGTGGAACACATTTTTGGGGAGGGGAGCAAACTAGAAACTCAAGAAAAATACACGTAGAAATGTGGTCAGGTTTTGAACAATTACAGCTTAGTCAATTTTGTATCAATTATTATTATCATGTAATGTCAGAGGCATAACTGGATGTCGTGAATACGAAAAAACTGACACGCTTCCATCACTTTTCCGAATATCAGTTAGTTGATTGATTGTATGAATTGTGCAAGCTTTCTCCTTTTTCACTATTAGAGTTTGAAGCGATGCACCTACATTAAAGTACAGATTAGTTACACTAAACAGCTACTATTGTACAACTATATATTCCAAACTTGAAACAATTCCTTTTTAATTTGCTGAAGTTTATTTTTATTGAAGCTATGAAGTTCGAAGATATAAGATTCTTCTCAAAATTTCAGTACGGGACAATTGCAATGGCCTGGTCTGAAATGTATCGACGATCTTCGGTATGCAAGAGTAATTTTAATACTAATAATGATAATAATACAGGGTGATTTTTTAAGAGCTTGAGAACTTTTTTAAACAATAAAACGCATAAAATTTGCAAAATCTCATCGGTTCTTTATTTTAAACGTTAGATTGGTACATGACATTTACTTTTTGAAGATAATTTCATTTAAATGTTGACCGCGGCTGCGTCTTAGGTGGTCCATTCGGAAAGTCCAATTTTGGGCAACTTTTTCGAGCATTTCGGCCGGAATAGCCCGAATTTCTTCGGAAATGTTGTCTTCCAAAGCTGGAATAGTTACTGGCTTATTTCTGTAGACTTTAGACTTGACGTAGCCCCACAAAAAATAGTCTAAAGGCGTCAAATCGCATGATCTTGGTGGTCAACTTACCGGTCCATTTCTTGAGATGAATTGTTCTCCGAAGTTTTCCCTCAAAATGGCCATAGAATCGCGAGCTGTGTGGCATGTAGCGCCATCTTGTTGAAACCACATGTCAACCAAGTTCAGTTCTTCCATTTTTGGCAACAAAAAGTTTGTTAGCATCGAACGATAGCGATCGCCATTCACTGTAACGTTGCGTCCAACAGCATCATTGAAAAAATACGGTCCAATGATTCCACCAGCGTACAAACCACACCAAACAGTGCATTTTTCGGGATGCATGGGCAGTTCTTGAACGGCTTCTGGTTGCTCTTCACTCCAAATGCGGCAATTTTGCTTATTTACGTAGCCATTCAACCAGAAATGAGCCTCATCGCTGAACAAAATTTGTCGATAAAAAAGCGGACTTTCCGAATGGACCACCTAAGACGCAGCCGCGGTCAACATTTAAATGAAATTATCTTCAAAAAGTAAATGTCATGTACCAATCTAATGTTTAAAATAAAGAACCGATGAGATTTTGCAAATTTTATGCGTTTTATTGTTTAAAAAAGTTCTCAAGCTCTTAAAAAATCACCCTGTATATACGAGGTCTGTTCAAAAAATACCCGGAATTCTCATTTTTCTAAAAAAATATTTATTTATTCGTCTACATCTATATGGTCCCCTTCAAAGTAATCCCCCTAGATATAATACACTTATGCCAGAGTTTTTTCCAGTCTTCGAAACACCCCTGATAGTCATTTTTTGTAATGCTCTATAGCACTCTCAGCGATTCAGCCTTTATCTCTTCAATCGATGAAAAACGCTGTCCTTTCATGGGTCTCTTCAACTTTGGGAACAGGAAAAAATCACACGGAGCGATATCTGGTGAATAAGGAGGTTGGGGCATGATTAAAGTCTTGTTTTAGCCAAAAAATCACGAATAAGCAACGATGAATGAGCAGGTGCGTTATCGTGGTGCAAAACCAATGAATTGTTTTTCCATAAATCGGGGCGTTGAGCCAACTGATATGCCAACTTCATCAGCAACTTCTCTAATAGTGATTCGGCGATCATCCATAATCATTTTTGCCACTTTTCCCACATTTTCATCGATTATTGACGTGCTGGGTCGACCGGAGCGTTCGTCGTCTTCAACGTCTTCGCGGCCATCTTGGAAACGCTTATACCACTCGTAAACACTTGTTTTTTTCACTCACCGTAGGCTCTCTGTAACATTTGCACACTTGATTACACTTTATATCATTTTTCACGAAAAATTTAATACAAATTCTTTGACTCTTCAATTCTTCCATTGTTTAAACTAACAAAAATCGCCGAGCTTAAAAAAACACGTCTACACCAGCCGCTACAAGACAGAATGTAAACAATGAATACAGCTGAAAATTTCACCATACATTAGGGACATATGTACCAACACAATAAAAAAAAAATTTGACCACCGGACTCTCCAGACGCGCGCAATTAAAAAATTCCGGGAACTTTTTGAACAGACCTCGTATATATATATATATATATATATATATATATATATATATATATATATATATATATATATATATATATATATATATATATATATATATAAGTTATAATTCGGGTGGTCCGAGTTTGAAAAAAATATAAACTTTATTTAACACAATAAAAAGATTTACAATTGCACAAGACGACTTCTTCACTAGAACTGACTAAACTGGCTCATTCCAAATGGTTTTGTTTGTCGATCCTGTTGTGTCAGCATTCCTCATCCGGTTGGTTACTAGTAGCTTGATTGGTTTGTTGGGTCATCGATTTGTCCGTGGTGTACGTGGTATCTTCTGTCCGCGTGTCGGTTATGAATATTGGCTGGTCAGCTGTTTTTGTAGTGTGGTCGCGATATCGAGTTAGGGTACTGGATGGATTTTCCGTAACGTCTCCCTCCTTAAGCATCAAGCGTCCTCGGTTGATTTTTCAAAAGTTCAAATCTCGGTATCGGGATGACTCGTGGTTTTTTACTTTCGGTTTTATTTCCGGTTGTTGTGACTATTATCTCAGTTGCTGTATCACTTGCCTTTGTTGTAGGTGATTTCGGCAACCCATCGATTTGGAGTTTCGTTCGGTATGACTTCCTTCTACAGAGATAAATGGATAAACAAAGAAATGTTAGTGTTAGGAAGCAGAATCCTCCTAGTGTCGCTTCTTTCTGTGTTTGGTGTAATGATAGCTGGATTTCGCTGACTTCTTCTAAGTTTTGTATCCTTGTCAAAAGGTTATCTTCAGCTTTGGTTGTTTCTGACTTCGTTTGAAAGCTTTTGCTGTATATTGGTATGAGATAGTTGTCTTTGTGTATTAGTTCTGGCTTCCCGTAGAAAGTTAGATTGTGTATTTTCACTGTACAGTTTTCAATTTCTATTAGTGTTGCTTCGGTTATTGCTTTGGGTTTACCACATGAGTCTGATACTTCGATTTTGCTATTGGTATCTATTAAGATGATGCCTTCTAAGATTTCTATGATTTTCGGGGGTTCTTTCGCTCGTGTAACTGAACATTTTGGTGTTTGATGAACAAGAAGATTAAGGATGCATTCGTCTTCAAGTGGAAGGTGGTTACTGCAAATATCGCATTTTGTTGTTTGTATGTAGACTTGGTTTCTGTGTTTCGCTACTAGTTGGATGTGCGTGTTGATGCGGGTCCCGTTGATGTTGAGTGTGTGGAGTTCCAGCAAATCGTAGAATTTCTCGTCCAGTATAGGGATTTTTATAAGTATAGCTACTTGGTTTCTACTGATTCCTATACTAGCTGTGCAAAAACGAAAAATTTCATCTGTGTAATTTATTTTGATATCTTGATCCTTTAGCTTTTTAAAAATAAAATCCTTTTCTTCTAATGAAAGTATGTTTCTGTTAATAAGGTTTAGTTTGGAGAATTCTACTTGGTCTTCTATATCATTTATCAGTTGGATTATCTCTTCTGTTTTCCAAATAAGGTTTATAAATTCTAAATCTGCTTTAATGCCTTGTGATGAATTGAATTCTCTGAATAATTTTGCGTTAATCTTTTTCAAAATTGCTGTAATATTGTTTATTTTGTTCTGAAAAATTTCATTGATTGTGATCTGTTTCATCTGATTATTAGCGAGTTTGTTTTCCTGCTCGTTTAATATACCTAAATTTTGCTGAATCATATTCAAGTCGTTATTGTCTGGATTTCCTGAAATATATTTTATTGCTGTTCCTAAAGCATCGACTAAACCTCGTTTCTGTCTTCTTGGCATAAGACTGTATAGTTTATCTTTGGCTAGTTGTATTTTGGATTCGAGTGTGTTTTCTAAATGGTCACTAATTTTTACTGCTTTCGCTATTTTCTCGATATAATTGATGTTGTATTCTAGTGTTTCCAGATCAATTTTGTGTATTATCCTATTGTATCCTATTTTGATTCTGACTGTATCGATTTTCGTTGCTAGTAGTCCATTAGTGTTTGTTATCTCTTTATATATGGTGGCGTTTATCATGCTGAGTGAGATTATTCTGCAAGTAGAAGGACATTTTAGGTGTTTACTCATTTTAGACGATTTTTGTGGATTTTAATGTCATTATTGTCTTCAAAGGTAAGTTCATTGTCTTGTTTAACTTTTACGATTTTATACAGATTCTTATCTTTTGTTAGTCTTTGTGCTATTTTAATATATTTTTCTTCGCCTGGGTCTAATGTTTTAGGTGGTTGTTTGTGTGCGTTGTTATCCTCGTACTTTGTTCTTCGTTTATCGAGTTCATTTTTAACCTTTGATTGAAGTTTATGAAAATTTTCTGTTATTTCTAAATTATTTGTTGTATTTAAAGTGTTAAATATTAAATCGCGCGGTTTAGCCTTAGTAGCTTCATGGAAAGTGTTATTGTAGATATCGATCGCGACGTTAACGTGTTCTTTGAGAGAGAGATCGTTGAATTGTTGTTTCGTTGATCTAAATATTTCAATAAGTGTGGAATGGAATCTTTCAACTGTACCGTTCGCGTTAGAATTGCTGGCGAAATGTATTTCGATTCCTAGATCATTTAAGAATCCGATAAAGTCGATTGATCTGAATGATGGTTCTTGGTCGCTGACTATAGTATTTGGTCTTCCAAACTGACGTATGTGCTCAGTTATAGCATTTTTCATATCTATTATTGTTCTTGATTGAAGGTGAATTGCATTTGCAAATTTGGAAAAGGAATCTACTATAGTTAGCCACTTTTGACCTTTCAGGAAAAAGACGTCAATGTGGACTCTATCGAACGGTGTCTCGCCGAAAGTGCTTTTTCTAATTAATTTTGGCGGTTTCCTGTCATATTTTGCTTTTTTGCAAATATCACAGGCACCTATGAAAATTTTGAGCTTTCTTTCGATCTGTGGAAAAAAATATTTTGCTAATATTTGGTGCTTGTTCTCCTTCGTGCCTCTATGCCCGTTGTTGTGGACTTCTCTGATGATTTCGTCTTGTTGAGTTTCCATTCTTACGTCTTCTAGGAGTATTTCTGAAATGAGAATCTTGTAGGTTCTGTTAGTGGAGAAATATTTTTTGTAGGTTTCCTGGGCCTGTTGAATTAGTGAAATTGGCATTCTCATGCAGTTTGTTCCTTTTACATGAAGAAAATTCTTGAAAATGTTGATCATGTCGTTTTCTGTAAACTCATGTTTTGATATTATGTGCCGGTGGTATTTTGGAAAAACTTGTTCATACGATGTTATGTCTTTGTTACCTAATTTTAAAATGATTTGATTCCTGAAAAGGTTAATTGGTTTTTCAGTACAGGGTATGAAATAATCATCACTAGTGTCTGCTGAGTGAACTGTTTCTAGATCATCGCATTCACTTGAGGATGGTTCTACTTCTATACTTCTTAGGGAATTAGCGTTTAGAGTCTGATTTTCTGGAACTATGTTGATTCTCGAGAGAGCGTCTGCTACGACGTTTTGCCTGCCGGGTTTGTATACAATCTCATAGTCGAACTCTCCTAGGTTAAGCTTCCATCGAACGATTTTACTGTTCGTGTTGGTTAAGGAATATGTAAGGGGTTGATGGTCTGTAACTAACTTGAATTTCCTTCCGTAAAGATATGGTCGGAAATGCTTTACCGCCCACACGATTGCCAGTAATTCTTTTTCGGTGGTACAGTAATTTTCTTCTGTTTTATTTAATGTCCGTGAGGCGTATGCTATTGGTCTATCTTTTCCTATTGTCCCTTGCGAGAGAACAGCTCCAATCGCATAGTCGCTCGCGTCTGTTGTTAAAATGAATTCCTTACTAAAGTCGGGATATGTTAGTACGGGATCCATGGTTAGTATCTTTTTGCATTTATGAAAACAGTCGTCGATTTCAGGTGTAATTTTGAATTCTATGTCTTTTCTTAGTAATTTTGTCATTGGTTTTACCACCTTCGCGAAGTCTTTTATGAACCTCCGGTAGTAACCTAGCGTGCCCAGAAATTGTCTGACTTCTTTTTCACATTTTGGCATCGGCCAGTCTCTAATTATTTTAATTTTATCCGCGTTAGGCTTCACTCCGTCTTCTGACACCGTGTGTCCTAAAAATTGGACTTCCTTTCTGAAGAACTCACATTTATCCAGTTGTATCTTCAGACCGGCGTCTTTCAACTTTTTCATTACTCGTATCAAGTCTTTTTGATGCTCTTGCAGTGAGCTAGAGAAAATGATTATGTCGTCCATATAGACGAAACAACACACTCCTATTAGTTCTCGCAAAATGCAATCCATTACTCGCTGAAATGTGGCAGGTGCGTTTTTCAGGCCGAAGGGCATTCTGGTAAATTCGTATTTTCCAGAATTCACGGAAAACGCTGTTTTTTCGGTATCTGCCTCGGCTAGTTGTATCTGGTGAAATCCTGATACTAAGTCGATTGTTGAAAAATATTGAGCTCTACCCAATTTGTCGAGTATGTCTGTTATATCCGGAATCGGATATTTGTCATTTACTGTTTTTTCGTTGAGTTTTCGGTAATCGATCACTAAACGAAATTTTTTTTGTCCAGATGCATCGGCTTTTTTCGGTACTATCCATACGGGAGAGGTGTATGGTGATATCGACTCTTTGATAATGCCGTCTTTTAGCATCTTCTGTACCTGTCTTTGTATCTCTCCTTCAAATATCTGAGGATATTTGTAGGATTTTGTATAAATTGGTATATTGTCCGCTGTCTTAATTTCATGTTTAATTTTATGTGTAAATGTCAATTTTTCAGATTCTGAGTGTAGTATTTCTTTATTTTGATTGATGACGGTTTTTAGCGCTTTCTTTTCTTCGTCGTTTAGATGGTCTTCCCGAAAGTTATATTTTTGGTTAATTTCTTGTTTATTTGGCTCTTGGATTACCTGAAATTTGTCTGTTTTAATTTTAATTTCATTTAAATTAATTTCCAACGGAATGTCGGAATGATTTTGTATTGCTACTATTGCTGTTCTGTTTGTGCTCCGGTAAAGCCCAGGTAATAAAGAAATTTTTCCCAAATTCATTTCGTTTTGTATCCAGAAGTCTCCGTCTTTTACTGTCTGTACTGGGACATATTGAAATTTTTGTTCGGTCAAATTGATTTTATTCTGAGGTGGAAAACGTTTTTGCATTGTCAACTCCTTTCTTCCGATTTTTATCTTATTTTTAGCTATATCAATCTGTGCTTTGATGTCTCTTAGTGATTCGTAACCAATTAGGCCATCAAAGAACTCGTGAAATTTGAAAATGTAAAATTTAAGTTTTTTATTAATTTGGAAAATGTCGAAGGTGGTTGACTTTTCGATTTTATGCGTTCCGTGTATATTTGTTACTTGTATCCCAGTCTCAGATTTGCAATTTTGTAGGTTAACATGCTCTGGTGAAATATAATTTTTGTTCGCTCCTGTGTCGATCAAAAACTTCATTTCCCCCTTGCTAGTAAGTATCGTAATATAAGGTATAAAGTTATTGTTTATTATGTTTCCAGTCCTTTTCCTTCTATTATGTGAAAATTTAACTCGTCTCCTAAGAAAAAGTCGTCGTCATCTGAATCTAAAACTGTTTCATCTAATTGATTAGTATCGTTATCTATCTCTGCTTCTCCCTCGTGTGCATTCACTTGGTTTGATCTAACTGTTCTCATGGATACGTCATCGTCAGTAGCTGGTTTTAAATGTCTGAATTTTCCTGATGGACCGGGTTTTTGTGCATTATGTGAATTGGTCGCGTTGTGAATTTGCGGTGGCTTAGATTTGTTTTGGTAGTTCGGTTTCGAACTCGAACAAGGTGTTTTATTATCGAGTTTCATTCTATAAGCCGCGTTTGCATATTGCACCGTGATATTGTATGCCTCCTCGAGAGACTCGGGTCGGTAACTTCTCACGTGCATGGACAAGGTGTCATTTAGTCCGTCTATGAATCGGGTTACTGACATTAGGCTTATTAGGTTATTTATAGCTCTGGTTGAGTCTTTATAGTCGTCCATGACAGCTGCGGTACTCTTTATCGCTGTGTCTATGGATTTGACTTTATTATAGAACTCACTCAAAGTCTTTTTCCCTTGCCTTACGTAGAAAAGCGATTGAATGTGAGATGTCAGATCTCTTCTGTCGCCATAGGAGTTTAAAAGAGCCTCCTTGATCGATTGCCAATCTTTAGGGTTTCCGGCTGCAATTAATACTTCTTTGGCTTCTCCTGTTATTTTATTCTTCACGGCTCTAATAATTTGGTTATAATACGGTGTTCCCGTATAACTTCCGAATAACTCTAGCGTATTTTCGGTATCTTCGAGCCATGCTTGAGTTTCTTTTTTATTGCCACTGAACGTAGCTAAATTTTTTATTGGGTCAGGTGTCCGGTAATTTAAAAACGGATCATCTGCCCTTTCGCGCATTGCACTAATTTGTTGTATTAGTGCGTTTTGGTTTTCTGTGAGGCTGCGGATTTGCTCCATCAGCTCATCAGCGTTAATTTGCTGTGCCATTTCTCTGTTTTTGTCAAAAGTTTTAGCACGGTTCATAAAATATTTTCTTAGTTGAAATCAAAAGAATTTTTTTTTTGTATGAGGTCGAAGTTTACACTAAGTTTTAGCACTTTCTAGTGTTTCAAATATTCACTTTAAAACACTTGTTAGTATTATCACTGTGTTCACTTTTTGTTAATAAGTAAAAAAAAATTTACTACTTACAGAAGAGTACTAATCCTCATCTGGAGTTATAGGTGTCGTCTTGGCTGGTTGGTTTGTAGGTTGTGACTGGGTCCTTCCTTCGTCCTGTGTTGCACAAGCTGTATGATATTCACTCAACAGCGGCTTTTTTACCGGTAACACAAGTGTTCACTATGAACTTCACTTAAAAAGGTCTTTCGTTGCCCTTAAATTTATCTATGAAGCTCTTATTTGCACTAAGATTACTTCACTAGTTTCACTTAAGTCTTCAACTTAATTCCACTCACTTTGCCGTCGACTGCGCCAGTTATAATTCGGGTGGTCCGAGTTTGAAAAAAATATAAACTTTATTTAACACAATAAAAAGATTTACAATTGCACAAGACGACTTCTTCACTAGAACTGACTAAACTGGCTCATTCCAAATGGTTTTGTTTGTCGATCCTGTTGTGTCAGCATTCCTCATCCGGTTGGTTACTAGTAGCTTGATTGGTTTGTTGGGTCATCGATTTGTCCGTGGTGTACGTGGTATCTTCTGTCCGCGTGTCGGTTATGAATATTGGCTGGTCAGCTGTTTTTGTAGTGTGGTCGCGATATCGAGTTAGGGTACTGGATGGATTTTCCGTAACGTATATATATATATATATATATATATATATATATATATATATATATAGATATATATATATATATATATATATATATATATATATATATATATATATATATATATATATATATATATATATATATATATATATATATATATATATATATATATATATATATATATATATATATATATATATATATATATATATACTGTGTACAACCCAAGCTTTTTGATAAAAGTCGAGATAGGGTTTGCTTTGAATAGTTTTTCCAACACTTGATTTTCACCGTTCTGTAAGAACAATGACATCGTAGTCGGAGGCAGAAAGAGACGAAAAAAGTTAATTTGTTTTGGTGCGCAGGCCACGTACGTTTTGATAATATATTGATACAGATCCATTCGAAGGGTTACTTGAGTTGTTTAAAACAGTGCTATCATGTATCAATGGAGAATATGAAGTTGAGTTAGCGCATCTAAGCGGAGTGGATCGCGAGTCTGCCGTTGAATCACTATTACTTAGCGGGTTGAAAGTGAAAAGTTGATCGTGCTTTAAACTCGAATTCCCGAAAAGTAATTCCCTTCTGCCAGGTTGATGTTAGTAACGAAAGAGATTTAAACTGCATACCAACTCCGACTTTGAATGACACAAAGGAAAGTTCGTCAAGATTTTTGCCTTTGGGAACTAACTTGTGCACTTCGATAGTCTCATTAGTGTCCAGGTTTCGTTGTACTAATTTGCGTATATCCTCCTCAGTGGCTTTAGGATCGAAACCGGACAAGTACAGCCAAAACAAGACATAATTAGGCTTGCCTGCTGCCATCAAATTTGGATCAGCATCTTTAGTGCCTACTGATGTATCCGAAGCGAACTGATCGAAATCAATGTCTGTCCGGGGGCGTTTCCGGGGATTATCACTAGACGTACCTTTTTGTCCGGTTCGCTGAAGGATGGTTGGAATTTGCTGCAGAATTTGATTTATTTTCAAACTGTTTTGTTCCTTCTCGTCCTTTAATTCCAAAAGTGCTTTGTTGTGTTCTACACTCATGGCGGCTATGACATTGTTTGTTGACGAAACTGTATGACGGAAAGTAGCATTTGCCATCATCTGTCTCTCTGAAATTGCTGGTTCGATGGCTTGAAACAAGTGTACTCCAGATGAAATTGATGATACGTAGATCGGCGGTTTTGATGAAAACGTAAGTTGTGATGGAATGGATATAAACATGCAAAAACACTGATTAAAAAGAGAGCTCGATATTCAAACAACCAGACTGTTTACCTCAACTGTCAAACTTTTTGACCGTCGACTATGGCAGGGAAATCCGGTATGCCGGAGATTTTTGTCGTGAATACGACTTACTTTACTATGGGGCGCCTTTTCAAAATTTACCCTCTGAGAGAGTGATAAATTTTTGATCGTGAATATCTCCTGTTGTATCTAGTGAATCAACATAATTCTTGCTACATGCCATCGGAAATATGATCACAATTCTATGATAAAATTTTCAGTTGTGTGACATAATCTCAAATAGTTCAAAATTAAACTTTTCTGAAATGTTTGGTATAAACGAGTATCAAAGAGGATAATTCATAAAGCGCGTTTGCCTTTCTCGTATTTTTAAAGCTCATAGCTCAGTGAACCGTGAAAGGATTTATATAATCTAACTACCAATATAATCGAAATTTTTCAAGTTAAACGTGTATAGCAAAAGCATTGAAGTATTTCAATAGCACACTATTGAAAAACCTGTCTAATTTAACCCATGACAGCAGCAGCAAATCGAAACGCGAGATGTCTGCATCTATACAAGAGCATCCATATAAAAGTTGAGTGGTTCATTTTTCCTACCATGTGCTGAGCAACTGTTCCCGAAACAAGACACACGAGAACAACATCGAGGACCTGTCGTCTCACTGTTTCCCGTTCTGCGAACAGGAAAGGAATTTTATCAAAGGGGCTGTTCGTACACCGCTGCCAGTAGCAGGTATAAAATAAACTGTGATGTGCGAAATAGCGTCATTTAAGATAAAGCAGCTACTCTCTACGTACGAGACACCGTCAGCACGATGACACCGAAAACCGGTAGAAAGGCAGCCAAAAAGTCCAGCAAGGCCCATTCAAAGCACTTTTAAGTGCTAAAGATCATCCTGAAGAATTAGTTGAATTTTGTCGCTTTCCTACCATTTTCTGAGCAACTGTTGCCGAAAAAAGACACACACGAGAAGTTTAAATAATTTACACCGTCACTAACACATTCAATTACAAACGGCAATGCGAAAGTGGAAGTGATGATGTTGAACACATCTTTATACTAATATACAAATATGCCGTGCGAAACAGAGTTGCCACGTATACAGATCAATATGTATTTGAGTCGTGAATTCTTTAGTATTCGGCCGAAAACAAAAATGAACAAATTGTTAGAACAAAGGTTTCCACTTGATTTGCGCAATCTACTTTCCAGGCGTATCAAAACTGGCTAAACTTAAAGCAATCTAAAATATTTCTTTATCACAGTGATGTGGTCGTCCTGAAAAGGACGGAGTTTTCAACTCCTCGTCGTTACGGATGGCCAGCTGCAGATGGCGAGGGATGATTTTCGTTTTCTTGTTATCACGGGCAGCGTTACCAGGTAATTCCAACACTTCGGCAGCCAAGTTCTCCATCACTGCCGCCAGATAGACCAGTGCACCGGCACCGACACGCTCGGCGTAGTTCTCCTTCCGGAGCAAACGATGGATTCTGCCTCCATCTGGGAACTGCAGACCAGCACGGTTCGAGCGGGACTTTGCCTTGTCCTTAACTTTTCCTCCTGTGTGCGTGTTTCTACGTAAAAATTCCACAAGATGCTGTTAACAGCTAGACAGCCAATTCAGTATTACTAGCTGCCGCTCTATTAACTCTCTCTTTTATATAGTCTTACTGTTTCCCGTTCTGCGAACAGGAAAGGAATTTTAGCAAAGGGGCTGTTCGTACACCGCTGCCAGTAGCAGGTATAAAATGAAATGTGATGTGAGAAATAGCGTCATGTAAGTTGAAGCAGCTACTCTGAACGCACGAGACACCGTCAGCACGATGACACCGAAAACCGGTAGAAAGGCAGCCAAAAAGTCCAGCAAGGCCCATTCAAAGCACTTTTAAGAGCTAAAGATCATCCTAGAGAACTAGTTGAATGTTGTCGCTTTCCTACCATTTTCTGAGCAATTGATACCGAAACAAGACACACACGAGAACCATCTCAGTTCTCAATATTTCCTACCAAAAAAATCATCAAGATCGAAATTGAAATAATTTGTACCGTCACTAACACATTCAATAACGAACGGCAATGCGAAAGCGAAAGGGATGATGTTGAACACATCTTTATACTAGTAGAGGGTCTTGTGAAAATATGCCATGTGAAACAGGGTTGCCATATATACAGAATAATCTGTATTGTATTTATAATTACATATATATATATATATATATATATATATATATATATATATATATATATATATATATATATATATATATATATATATATATATATATATATATATATATATATATAGGGAAAAGTTAAGGGCAAGGCAAAGTCCCGCTCGAACCGTGCTGGTCTGCAGTTCCCAGATGGAGGCAGAATCCATCGTTTGCTCCGGAAGGAGAACTACGCCGAGCGTGTCGGTGCCGGTGCACTGGTCTATCTGGCGGCAGTGATGGAGAACTTGGCTGCCGAAGTGTTGGAATTACCTGGTAACGCTGCCCGTGATAACAAGAAAACGAAAATCATCCCTCGCCATCTGCAGCTGGCCATCCGTAACGACGAGGAGTTGAAAACTCCGTCCTTTTCAGGACGACCACATCACTGTGATAAAGAAATATTTTAGATTGCTTTAAGTTTAGCCAGTTTTGATACGCCTGGAAAGTAGATTGCGCAAATCAAGTGGAAACCTTTGTTCTAACAATTTGTTCATTTTTGTTTTCGGCCGAATACTAAAGAATTCACGACACAAATACATATTGATCTATATACGTGGCAACTCTGTTTCGCACGGCATATTTGTATATTAGTATAAAGATGTGTTCAACATCATCACTTCCACTTTCGCATTGCCGTTTGTAATTGAATGTGTTAGTGACGGTGTAAATTATTTAAACTTCTCGTGTGTGTCTTTTTTCGGCAACAGTTGCTCAGAAAATGGTAGGAAAGGGACAAAATTCAACCAATTCTTCAGGATGATCTTTAGCACTCAAAAGTGCTTTGAATGGGCCTTGCTGGACTTTTTGGCTGCCTTTCTACCGGTTTTCGGTGTCATCGTGCTGACGGTGTCTCGTACGTAGAGAGTAGCTGCTTTATCTTAAATGACGCTATTTCGCACATCACTGTTTATTTTATACCTGCTACTGGCAGCGGTGTACGAACAGCCCCTTTGTTAAAATTCCTTTCCTGTTCGCAGAACGGGAAACAGTGAGACGACAGGTCCTCGATATTGTTCTCGTGTGTCTTGTTTCGGGAACAGTTGCTCAGCACATGGTAGGAAAAATGAACCACTCAACTTTTATATGGATGCTCTTGTATAGATGCAGACATCTCGCGTTTCGATTTGCTGCTGCTGTCATGTGTTAAATGAGACAGGTTTTTCAATAGTGTACTATTGAAATACTTTAATGCTTTTGCTATACACGTTTAACTTGAAAAATTTCGATTATATTGGTAGTTAGATTATATAAATCCTTTCACAGATCACTGAGCTATGAGCTTTAAAAATACGAGAAAGGCAAACGCGCTTTATGAATTATCCTCTTTGATACTCGTTTATACCAAACATTTCAGAAAAGTTTAATTTTGAACTATTTGAGATTATGTCACACAACTGAAAATTTTATCATAGAATTGTGATCATATTTCCGATGGCATGTAGCAAGAATTATGTTGATTCACTAGATACAACAGGAGATATTCACGATCAAAAATTTATCACTCTCTCAGAGGTAAATTTTGAAAAGGCGCCCCATAGTAAAGTAAGTCGTATTCACGACAAAAATCTCCGGCATACCGGATTTCCCTGCCATAGTCGACGGTCAAAAAGTTTGACAGTTGAGGTAAACAGTCTGGTTGTTTGAATATCGAGCTCTCTTTTGTCGTGAATACGACTTACTTTACTATGGGGTGCCTTTTCAAAATTAGCCTTATGGAAGAATGGGCAGAACTTAATCGTGAATATCTCGACTTGTATTAAAGGCAGCAACATAATTCTTTCACCATTTCATCAAAAATATGATCAGGAATTTAGGATAACATTTTGAGCAGTGTGAGATAACCACAAACAACTCAAATTTTAGGTTTTCTCAAACTTTGAAAACAACGCGGAAAACTCTTTACTTTTGCTTGGCTTTTTCGCGCAAGGACGACGATTTTGAGGTAGTCAGGCACATATCTTCAACTGACTGCGTATAAAAGTGGAACCGTGGTCGAAATTCGATCATTTCTTCTTGAGCGTTAGATGCAAGCAGACGTCGGGGGACCAGCAGCTTCGGAGAGTGCGCCTTCTGCATGGTTAAAAACCTCAAACGCTCAGGTCGCAACTCTCATTTAGACTTCAGTCGTCAGGTGGAGCAGTCGGCAATGAAAGCAGACCTTTTGCGTGGTACAAAGCCTCAAACGCTTAGGTCGTGCTTTTATTTGGACTTCAATCGCCGGGAGCAGCGGTCGTCAATAATGAGAGCAGACCTTTTGCGTGGTGCCAAACCTCAAACGCTTAGGTCGTGCTCTCATTTGGACTTTGATCGTCAGGTGGAGCAGTCGTCGATGAAAGCAGACCTTTTGCGTGGTGCCAAACCTCAAACGTTTAGGTCGTCCTTTCATTTGGACTTCAGTCGTCAGGTAGAGCAGTCGTCAATGAAAGCAGACCTTCTGCGTGATTAAAAACCTCAAACGCTCAGGTCGTAGTTCTCATTTGCTTCCGGTCGTCAAGGCGAGAAGACGCATTAAACCAGTTTCGCATCATTTGGCACTGCGAGCGTATGTGTCGGTTTGTACGCAAAGCTAGTTTCAATTCATGCAAGAACGATTGCATCAGCTGCTGGTGCTTTGAATTGGAAAGAAAGAAAACAAGAAACGAAAAGTGGACAACATTATATAAAATCAGCCGTTCTAATGGCTCTTAATGTTATCTAAAGAACTATTAAGATTACTTCTTTGAAATTCGAAGGTAGAAATCATCAGTTTAGTGAAAACCCAAAATAATTTGATTCGTTTCGTGCACTTTTCGCTGTGCGAAAATCGTTCGAGATAAATGTTCCGAACTGTGCTAAATATCGTAGAGAACTCCACAATTTGGTCCTTCCAAAAGTCAGAAATGAATCCTGTACAGCATCTTGATAGTTTCTTTCAATGAAATATGCAAATCCGAAATGAGATAATCGACGTCAAAACTCGTTGAAAATTTTAGTAGTGAAAAGGGGGAAAGTTTCGCAATTCACACTATCTATCAATTATCAATTCGAATTCTAAAGTGTAAACAAATCGTGTCAGTTTTATTCGTATTCACGGCATTCAGTTATGTCTCTGACATTACACACCCGTACTTTTTAATCAGTGTTTTTGCATGTTTATATCCATTCCATCACAACTTACGTTTTCATCAAAACCGCCGATCTACGTATCATCAATTTCATCTGGAGTACACTTGTTTCAAGCCATCGAACCAGCAATTTCAGAGAGACAGATGATGGCAAATGCTACTTTCCGTCATACAGTTTCGTCAACAAACAATGTCATAGCCGCCATGAGTGTAGAACACAACAAAGCACTTTTGGAATTAAAGGACGAGAAGGAACAAAACAGTTTGAAAATAAATCAAATTCTGCAGCAAATTCCAACCATCCTTCAGCGAACCGGACAAAAAGGTACGTCTAGTGATAATCCCCGGAAACGCCCCCGGACAGACATTGATTTCGATCATTTCGCTTCGGATACATCAGTAGGCACTAAAGATGCTGATCCAAATTTGATGGCAGCACGCAAGCCTAATTATGTCTTGTTTTGGCTGTACTTGTCCGGTTTCGATCCTAAAGCCACTGAGAAGGATATACGCAAATTAGTATAACGAAACCTGGACACTAATGAGACTATCGAAGTGCACAAGTTAGTTCCCAAAGGCAAAAATCTTGACGAACTTTCCTTTGTGTCATTCAAAGTCGGAGTTGGTATGCAGTTTAAATCTCTTTCGTTACTAACATCAACCTGGCAGAAGGGAATTCGAGTTTAAAGCACGATCAACTTTTCACTTTCAACCCGCTAAGTAATAGTGATTCAACGGCAGACTCGCGATCCACTCCGCTTAGATGCGCTAACTCAACTTCATATTCTCCATTGATACATGATAGCACTGTTTTAAACAACTCAAGTAACCCTTCGAATGGATCTGTATCAATATATTATCAAAACGTACGTGGTCTGCGCACCAAAACAAATTAACTTTTTTCGTCTCTTTCTGCCTCCGACTACGATGTCATTGTTCTTACAGAACGGTGAAAATCAAGTGTTGGAAAAACTATTCAAAGCAAACCCTATCTCGACTTCTATCAAGAAGCTTGGGTTGTACACAGTTGACTGGAAATTTGGATCACAGGGCATCTATTCTCACTGACATATTAAAAAAGTGTACTAATGAATTAGTAACTGAAAAGTATGTTAGTTTGAACAGCTCGAGTAGTTGGTACTCAATAGACCTCTTACGGTTAAAACGGGAGAGGGATAAACAGTACAAGAGATTCTGTGGAACTAACAATGATAGTCACTGGAGTAGATATACACAAGCACGAAATATTTATTCACGGGCCCTGAAGAAGACTAGACAGAGGAAGATTAATCAAAATCAACAAAACAGCAGAGAGTTATGGAAAATTCTCAAACAGTTGATCAAGCCTACACATAGTGCATCGAAAACCATAACTTTTAACGGTATAGAAGAGCACACAGAACAAATTGTATCTGAAAAGTTCAACAGTTATTTCATAAATAGTGTTCAGCAGATCAATCAAAGTATTGAATTGGTATGTGACCCTGTTGAAATAACACAGCCGATGAATAACTATTGTAGACTTGATGAATTTCAACCAATCACTTTTGAACAATTGAAAAATATTTGTTTCAATTTGCGAAAATCGACTTGTATTGACAATGTAAACTCAAAAGTGATACAGGATTGCTTTCATGTTATCGGACATGATCTACTGGATTTGGTAAATGAATCGTTGTACACGGGGCACGTACCAAAAGTGTGGAAAGAATCTCTGGTGGTTCCTATCCCCAAGGTTACTGGAACGGATAAAGCCGAGGAGTACCGTCCCATTAACATGCTGCACACACTGGAAAAAATTCTGGAACTTGTTGTTAAAGATCAGCTGATTAACTATTTGAACTCTAACAGTTTGCTAATACCGGAACAATCGGGATATCGTAGGGGTCACTCTTGTGAAACCGCTTTGAACCTAGTATTGGCAAAATGGAAGGAGAAAATCGAAGCCAAAGAGAGTATCTTTGCTGTGTTCTTGGATCTGAAGAGAGCCTTTGAAACAATTTCAAGACCTTTATTGTTGCAGACATTACGGCGTTTTGGCATCGGGGGAATGGCACATGAATGGTTTGAAAACTATTTATGTGGTAGATCTCAAAAGACTGTTTTTAACGATGTAGTGTCTAGTTCCCTCGGTAATTCACTTGGTGTGCCTCAGGGAAGTGTGCTAGGTCCTATTCTATTTATTATGTGTATGATTGATATGAAGCGAGTTTTACGTTTCTGTGATATAAATTTGTTTGCTGATGATACTGTTCTGTTCATTACGGCTAAAGATTTCAATGAAGCTGTTGCACATTTAAACGAGGATCTAAGTTCGCTGGTTCGATGGTTAAAATTTAAGCAACTGAAACTAAACGTCGCGAAAACTAAATATATGGTTATTTCTTCTGTTAGCACCGGTCATGACGCCAATGTGGAAATTGATGGTGGAACTATTGATCGCGTTAGAGAAATGAAGTATCTTGGAGTCATAATTGATGAAAAGTTAACATTCAAATCTTTTTGTTTATATATATTATTGTGAGACGAATTAAGTTACTATGTTCAGTATGATGATGATGGATTTTTAGTTTGTTTGAGAGTTAAAAATAATGAGCAGTCTACAAATGTTTGAGCCTCGCGCGCGAAGCAGATAGTGACTATTTGGAAAGCGAATAGGACTGGCCGAAGAGCCTTAGCATTCAGTGTGTTAAGTTTGCTCTTGACCTTGATCGCAAGGTTTGATTAATAATTTAAGGAATAGATTCGGGAGATTAATTGGGATCGACAGTTGTTGATGGAATTGGGCTTGGCTCTGGTCATCCGTAGTCTCGTTACTCCATCGTAGCTGATGTGTGTAGCGATGAACTGGTCCGGCGGGAAGGGCCAGGTGAATTACTGCCTGATACTGGTAAAGATATCGGGTTCGATTCCTGATGTGATCAAGGATCTTCCCGGGTTGGAAATTTTCTTGATTAACCCTCGATAGTAAATCCGAAATATTTGAATGTTATTTTGTGGTCAGTCGTTCTTTTGAAGAAGAATCAATACCTGCTAGATTAATCAGATCGTTTTCTTTTGTTTACTGGTTAAGATATGTGCAAAAATATTAATTATCATTTAGATAACTCGTTCTGCTCACACCTTTGTAGGGGTATGAGGTGGGACCATCATCATCATCATCATCATCAGAAACCTGACTAAACGATAATATACTTGATGCAGAACTCACTGACCAGTATATCATTTAACGATGTGATCGCAACAGTATTACAAGCCGAGGTGGCGGTGTTCTGATTGCAATTAAGAAAGGCAATCAGAACAGTATAATGACTGTCCAAGGAGCGAATTGTCTTGAGCAGATAGCGGTTTGTATTACGTGCGGAGGCTTTTCGTTTGTAATTTGTGCTGTTCATTTACCACCGATCTCCGAACCCTCTTTATATGAGCAACATGCAGCCTGTGTGAATGAGCTCTCTAATAAACTAACTGATCGTGATAGAATTGTAGTAGTAGGTGATTATAATTTACCAATGTTGCGTTGGAGTTTTGACGAGGAAGTTGGATGTTTTCTTCCTAATAACGCATCTTCAGAACAAGAATTGTTATTAGTTGAATCCATGATCGCTACAGGATTGCCTACAAATTAACAATTTGACGAGTTTAAATGGAAAACTTTTAGATTTGGCATTTGTTAGTTGCCCCACTGACTGTAAAATTTTTGAACCGCCCTTACCTTTGATGAAACTGGATCAGCACCACTACCCTTTTGTTCTCACAATTCAAGCTTCATACACTTTATTGACGAATGACAATGCAGACTTTTATTATGACTTCAATCAGTGCGATTATCAACTACTGAATGCGGAAATCTCTCGTGTAAATTGGATGGATATACTCAGACAGGGCGCTTTGGATGATGCAGTAGACTTATTTTATCGTGAATTAGATTTGATTTTTCAACATCTCGTGCCGCGTAGGAGACGCGTGTGCAACTCGAACAACAAGCGGCCTTGGTAGCCAGTTTGGTGTGAATCTACCCGCTGCTGTTTTCACCCAAGACGAGGTGCATAATAATCTACGATTAGTTGATGGATCAAAGGGACCGGATTAGGACGGCCTTCCGCCATCTTTTGTAAAGCAATGCTCATCTGCTTTGGCCTTGCCGGCATCTCTTATTTTTAATCGTTCTCTCGCTGAAGGCTATTTTCCTGCACGGATAGACCGAAATTAGCATTTTGGCGAAAAAATTAGTTGATTTTCTGATTTTAGTTAGATATTTTTTGAGACAACTAAAAAAATCTTACTTTTGCTAATTTAGATTTTTTATTTCTAATTCTCTTAATAATAATAAAATATTTGTTGAAATGGCTATTTTTTTTAGTTGAATTCACCAATTAAACGTGCTGTCATTTCTTAGCTAAGGCACGCTTCATATCCATTCAACTAATTTTTTAGTTGAGTTAGAGAAAAAAACGTTATTTTCAACCAACACAACTGGTTGAATTGGTTTCTGCAATTAGCAGCTATATGGCGCTCGTTAACACCGTAATGACTACTAGCCACTAGATGGCATACTACTACAGAAAAAAATTTCAGTCGCGGTTATCTTTTCTATATTTGCAGGTATAAATACGATGTTGTATTGGAGAAAAAGACATAAGCGAAACATAAACTTCTTTTTGAAAAATTTTACTTCTAAATCGCTGTTTTCTTCATTTGACTTCGCGAAATCGATTCTCTCACTGAACACTTTGAGCACTCGGAAAACAAAAACCGAATACAAGTAGTACATCGGACGGCGTAACCCGGAATGAGAAGATACAAAAAAACATCATTTGACGTGTACAATTAGAGTGCAACATTCGAAACTCACTTCACTGTTTCGCGTAAAAACATTATTACCCACAATCGCTTCAAATGCGCACAAATTCTGAATAAATACACTTTCCACTAACAGTTTACGTCATTTTTACATATCGGTTTAGAAATTTATATATGGATATATCGTAACACATCCGAAAAACATCTAAACAATTTGCGAGCAGTTTCAACAAGACTGTCCCTTTTAGCTTTTTAATGGATTGTTTTGCTTTGACACTGCTGTCCTTCAGTAATGACGGTGATAGATAAATAGAATCAAAGTTTCTGATTTTAATAACGAAATTAGTTGTCAATGAGAATTTCGTGTTGGATTGAAATATTGCTGGTTCGTGTCCAGAATATTCGCCAACTAAACACATTCTCTAAAAATAAGAGTTTTTTTCAGCACAGTAAATTCTAAATTTCAACTAATTTTATAGTTATTTTGGAAATTTTGTTGTTAAAATCAACTAATTCAAAAACAGTAATACGAATTAGGCGCAGAGCTAATTTCGGTCGTTCCGTGTGCGAAATGGAAAGAATCTGTAATAGTACCAGTTCACAAATCCGGAAACGTACATGACGTCACGAACTACAGAGGCATTTCTATGCTTAGTTGCCTCCCAAAAGTTTTCGAGCGTATGCTGTTGGATATTATTACCCGTCAGAAAAGGACATCCTCACAACCGATCAGCACGGCTTTGTCAAAAAACGATCAACTACTACAAATCTAATGAGCTACGTTTCTACTCTGATTGACAAGCTTGAAAAACGACAATAAGTTGATGCAGTGTATTTCGATTTTTCTAAAGCTTTCGATTGTGTTCCTCATGTACTCGCTGTTGAAAAATTGAGACGAAATGGATTCCCTGACTGGATAACAAAATGGATTCTTTCGTATCTTACAGATCGTAGTGCTTCAGTTCGAGTCGGAACTGTACATTCTGATCCTTTTGATATTACATCAGGTGTTCCACAAGGGAATCATCTCGGACCACTTCTGTTTGTGAATGATCTTTGCAATGAACTGTCGTCGTTTAAAGTAATGTATGCCGATGATTTAAAAATTTACCGAATCATCACAAGCCTTGTAGATTGTTGTGCGCTACAAATGGACATTGAATGTGTCATAGATTGGTGTAACAGAAACGGCATGAATGTTAATGTTAATAAATGTAACACCAGAACATTTTCACGAGTTCAGTCTCCAATTTTATTTGAATACTCAATGATGACGAATTCAGTCAAAAGAGTTTCTTCTGTAAAAGATTTAGGCGTAGTTCTCGACCGTAAGTTACGCTTCACCGAACAGCTTTCTATGGTTATTGCTAAAGCTTTTGCCGTCCTGGGACTTATCAAACGCAACACTAAAGACTTTAACGACGTTTATTGTCTCAAGGCTGTTTACATTGCTCTAGTGCGCAGTATTCTAGTATACGGAGTTGTAATCTGGGCTCCATACCACAACGTTCACATCGACCGGATCGAACGAGTGCAGAAATCGCTGTGTTCTCATCAACCCACGCTGCAAAACCGGCGGATATTTCATCAACGACTTTTTGTTTTTGATTTTTGATAATAACATCGACTGCCCAACACTTCTGGCAAGAATTCATATCAATGTTCCGGGAAGATCTTTGCGAAGAATGGACTTCATACGACGATCAGCTCATGGCATACAGTATGGACAAAAGAATCCAATGGAAGTTTGCTGTAATCAATTCAATAGAGTTTATCATCTGTTTGATTTTACTATGAACAAAGACACATTTAAATCGAAAATATTGTTAAGTTATTGTTTTTAGACTAGATAGATAATAAAAAGTCTGTGCGATAGTTTTTACTCTAATCGAAGACAAAAATAAATAATATAGTCGATGGTTTTGGAGGAGTAAGCGATATATCAAAGGGAAAGCATCGTTCTGATTGGTCAATCTATTTATTTATTTATTTATTATTATTAGCTCCATCTGACTGTTGTCTACATGAAATAAAACTTAAAACTATACACTAAAACAGTTAACTAAATACGTGACTTGATTCGTGAAATAAACCGGGTGCATGGTTCTCCAAACTCATGAAACTCCTCGACAGTCGTGAAGGTTCGAATCATTGCAGTTATTGGTTCGAAATACCCAAAAGTAGTGCGATGAAAACGTGGCTCAAGTAAAGTACTACTACGAAGAACTCTCGGAGGAACTCGAAAATTCAACATGGAGAGGAGCTCAGAGCTATCAACTTCACCATTCAATAACTTAGCCACAAAACTAGCTTGATGAATACGCCGACGCCGTTCTAATGTATCCTTGCTCAATAATCTACAACGATCATCATACGAAGGAAGGTTTATGGGGTCTCGCCATGGTAGATTACGAAGTGCCAATCGAATGAACTTGCGTTGTACATTTTCAATCCTTAAACTCCACGTCAATTGATAGGGCAGCCAAACAACAGATGCGTTCTCTAGAATTGGACGGACGAGTGAACAGTAAAATGCTTTTAGGCAGTACGGGTCAGTGAAATTCTTTGCAATTTTTGATATGAAACCCAATTGTCGATTAGCTTTAGCGATAACGGCCGTGCGGTGGTGATTGAAAGTGAGTTTTTGATCAAGCAATACACCTAGATCACTGATCAGGTCAGCTCTTTGGAGGATCGCTCCATTAATATTATACTCAAACATAATTGGCTTCTTGATACGGTGAAACGACACAACTGTACATTTCGAAACACTAACAGTTAGCTTATTCCGATGACACCAATCGACGAAGAGGTCCAAAGTAGACTGAAGACGGATGCAATTTTCGGTGGTACGAACGACAAAATACAGTTTTCAATCATCGGCATATGCAATCCTACAACCAGGCTGAAGTCGTAGCATCACGGCGTTGAAATACAGGATGAATAACAATGGGCCTTGTGGCACACCAGATGAATTTGTGAAATTCGAAGACGTTGTCGAGTCGAGTTTAACACGGAGAGTTCTATCCGTCAAGTAAGATTGCAGCCAATTGGTAAATCGTCCAGATACCCCAAGCTTGAATAGCTTGGCTATGAGAATGTCGGGGTTGATCGAATCAAAAGCTGTTTTCAGATCAGTATATATAGTGTCGATCTGGAATCCGAGTTCCAAATTTTCAAAACAAGTAGAGGTGAAACTTAAAAGATTCGTTGTCACTGAACGCTTGGGCATGAATCCATGCTGATCTTTCGATATATAGCATTTAATCGCTTCGAGGAGTACACCACTTACGAAAATTTCAAAAATTTTTGAAGCAGCAGATAAGCTAGTAATTCCTCTGTAGTTTGCCACATTACGCTTATCTCCTTTTTTGTAAACGGGGACCATTAACGATTGCTTCCAAATAGCGGGAAAACGTGAATCAGTTAGTGATTGGTTGTATATAATGCTAAGCGGTTCAGCCAAATTAGCAATAGTGCGACAAAAAACAACTGAGGGTATACCGTCAGGTCCAGGCGAGAAAGAGCTTTTTAGTTTCTTAGTAGCACGCGTTACCATTTCAGGTGTAATAATAAAAACGTCAAAATCAATTAAATTTCCAGGAACATCCGAAACAGCTAATTCCATTTCAGAAGTGGTAACGGGAGTTGCATTAAACACTGATGAGAAATGGGACGCAAACAATTCGCATCTTTCACCACTTGTCGACGATACGCAATCATTTAAATAAACATGTGCTGGAACAGTTGAGGTATTCCTCTTCGAGTTAACATAACTCCAGAACTTCTTAGGGTTTCGTTTTAGATCAGTTTGCACTCGTAAGACATATGATTTATACAATGATGAATTCAGTCTGCGGTATACATTACTAGCCAGATGAAAGATCTGCTTGTTTTCTGGAGAACGGTGTTTCCGAAGTCGTCGCTGTGCTGCATTCCGTTTTCGTTTCAGCTTACGTAAAAAAGCGGTACTCCAAACAGGAGAAACACTAGGGCGACGGAATGGTACGTTTGCATTCAACCAATTGTTCAATACGGAGCAAAACGAGTCCGCCATTTCATCGGAATTCTTATCCGTGAAAAATACTTTCCAATCAATATCAGTTAGAGCAATCGAGGGTGCGTCGAAGTCGATCTTGTTATAATCTAAAGGCAACTCTGTGAATCCATTGCTAGGAAGTGATGTCTCCGCTGCATCACGTATGCCAACAGGAATTGAAATTTCGAGTGGCGGATGGTGAAAATCGATCGGTAAGAGAGGCGATACGCAAAGCACAGTATCAACAGCTAGATCCGTAGAACAAAAAATCAGATCAAGAATACGCTCCAAATGATTACGTATGAGATTCGTCTGACGTAGATTGAAAAAATCCATCCAACCGTTGTCAAAGCTACCGAATCACCAGGTCGTACTCCATCGTTACTCAAATTCCAGGATAATCCAGGTTGGTTATAATCACCACAGACCAGCATATAGTCCGTATCGGATGCAGTCTCAAACATCTCTCGGACCGATTAAATATGCTCCCGCATCACGGCAACATCTTTACTTTTATCTGGAGGAATGTAAATAGCACATAGTAGCACTCGCTTGCACCCAACAAGCAACGAAACACAAACTTGTTCAAGCTGGGCACCCATACTGACAGTGACGACTGAACTGCTGAATCGATTATGCACAGCGATCAAAACTCCATCGAAAGTAGATTTGTTACTATTGTTTTTGTTTCGGTCACAGTGATGTACATTATAGATGCTTCCAAACAGTTGTGCTGAATTTATAGCTGCATCAAGCCCCGTCTCGATAAGTATTATAACGTCGTAGTTGCACTCAAACATATTGCAGTAGAACTCGTCGATTTTACTACGAAGTCCACGTACGTTTTGGTAGTATACCCAAAGGCGTCCATCACCATCATTAGGATTCTGCAACAAGGAAGCATCAGGTCCGGAAAAATTCAAACAATCAAAATACTCGCCTCTGGTGGAAACCCCAGGGTTTCCACCATCATCCGGAGGTTGCACAGAATAATAATCAAGAGTGGTGCCAACCCTAGAGTCTCCACCGTCCACAGAAAAATGCGTTGAATCGTTTACAAGAGGGTCAAGCGATGCAAAAGCGAAGCTGTTGGAAGCACGCGAAGCTATAAATATAAGCAAAATTATAGCTAACGTTTCAGTCCTGTGTGAAGCATGCTAGTGGTAGGTTGTTGCTAGACAGCAAGACAGAAAGTGCCATAAAACGATTTGAAGCTTTAATTGGTATGTTGCGATCTTGTGTCATGCAAGATTGTATGAAATCCCATGTTTTGTCGTTTCGCCTGAGAAATTGATAACTATCCCAGGGTAAATTTTGAGTGCATAAGATAAATTTCTAGTTTATATAATATGAACTCGATTGATAATAAGAAATAATTTATCGTTTCAACCGAAATCGCTGAATGGTAATAATGGTACAGAAACGCTATAAAAATTGCTGATGCCAACTTTCTCTGAACTAAAATCCATAGATTCGGTTCTAAGTGATGTGATGTGATGTGAAAAGAAGCCACCATCAGTTCAAGGACTTGCCAGTGGATGCGGGTAGACTTACAGTAGCCCCGATATGACTCATCCATTCACCTTCTTACTATAGCTGTTACCGAAAAGCGAACAAAAAGGGTTGGGCGGATACGTAAGTAGAGTCACTTACTCGTATTCCGCGGGAATAAAAGATGCTCTTCCAACCATAATATCCAGTGCATGGATGAAGCATATCGCTATACATGCTTGAACCCGCCTGATGGTTTGTTTGAGAAGGGCGCGTCAGACTCATTTCAAACCTTCAGAAGGAAACAAGTTTCCTTCAAGTGACTTGGGCTGGCTATCCACAATCCCTCGTCCAGTCATCAATTCGTCCGATGCCCTGATGCTTCCTCCCCTTTACGCCCCCGTGCAAAATGTTTTATATTGATAAATAAAATGAAACATAGTGTAATGAAATTAATATAACATAAAATGATATAATAGATTACAAAATAATTTTTTTTCGGTTGTTCAACGATATCAAACCAACTGGAGACTATAAGAGGAGAAAGAATATGAAATCATAGAGCCATAGTACTCAAGGAAGAGCAAGGATGTGAAGAATAAAGTGCGGAAAAGTGATACGTGACAAGGGTCATTTAAGTAAGCAGAAGGCTTCTCGTATCTAAACTTTTACCTTCTACCAGAGGAGTCGAACTTAGGCATCTTAGCGATACGAGTTATCCGAGTCTCTGATATGTCAGAAAGTAAAGGCAAAGGTCATTTGCCATTTACTGTCCGAACCGGCAAAAGTAAAGTTACGAGAAGTTGTCACATTCTGCCCACGACGGCTTCTCACACAATGTGTTTTCATTGTGTTGATATTTTCTCATACAGTTAGTTATAACACCGGAATAGAAGATTTGTCCGAAACTATTGCTTGAGTGCCTGGAGTTGTAGCGTATGGCTATGCGTCTCTCTCCTCTTACAATCCCCAGTCAGCTCGACACCGCTAAACAACCGAAAAAAGTAAAAACTACTGACTGACCAGAAGTCATAAATAAAAAAGTAAAAAGTTACAAAATAATATAATACAATGTCATACAATATAATATAATATATTATAAAACATGATATAAAATAACAGTCAATGTAGAGAGTCAGTTATGCTCTTCTATCTTCGCAATACTGCAGGAAGTAGAATATTTCTCTTCTAATAACAATAATAATATCCACATCTATAAAAATAATATATGTTATTATTATTGATGACAAATTAATAATAATTACAATCAATATAATAATGAAAATAACAACAAAAAACAATATAATATAGTACAATGTATTATATAATAAATAATAGAATAAATAAAATGATATGTTGCGATATGCTATGATATTCTATTACTTGAATTTATATGTCATTTCTCATCCTCTCATTCTGCCATCAACGCATTCCATCAACCAATTGTCACCACAGACACACGGGTAGGCATGAAACAGGAACCAGTGAGGAGAGCTCACCTTGTGACGACCTTGATATTTAGTTGAAAGTTACTTTAAAAATGATAACTTATAAGGAAAACAAATTTATATTTTGCGCAGAGGTACGTAGTACTACTCAAAATAAACCCTACAATATAATATAATATAATACAACATAATGCGATACAATATAACATAACATAATAGAAATATAATATAACATAATATAATAAAATATAATATAATATAATACAATATAATATGATATAATGCAATGCAGTATAATACCATACAACATAGTATTTAATAACATAAAATAGTGTAAAACGATAATATATGAAATAATATGCTATGATACAATATAACAGGTAATGTCGCAGTGTAAGTTACGCTCTTCTAATAATAATAATAATAATAATAATAATAATAATAATAATAATAATAATAATAAAAATAATAATAATACATGATGTAATAAACAACACAATTATATGTTGTAATATACTATGATAAACACTGCACTTTAGGATGGGCTTCAACCTACAAGCCATTTCGCACCCTCTCATTCTGCTACTAACGCAGAGGGCGATAGCACCCAGTCGACGCCGTTCTATTGACCAAATGTCATCATAGACGCTCGGGGAGGCATGAGATAGGGACTTGTGAGGACTTAGTTATCTCACCATTTGACGACCATAGACCATAGATTCGGTTCTAAGTGTACCTATACTCGTATATTTAAATTTAACAGCTTGCAGCTCTAAGCCATAAAAGCAGGACTCCAAAAATCTGTGACGAATAGATGAATTTCAATTAATAAATTCTGAAGAATTGATTTTAATATCAGACGAAAGATAAAACATTTCCATTTCAATTAATGTTATGAATGACTGTTGAGAGATTTATTGGCCGTTATCAGAAAAAAAGTGCGCGATTTTATGATTCTCCGTAGATATCTACAGAGAAATAATGCGAAATCTGAAGATTTCCGGAAAAATCCGTAGATTTTAAAAGGCTCATCCGTAGATCCGCAGAATACACTAAAATCCGTAAATCTACGGATAAATCCGTAGGGTTGGCATTGCTGCTGCTTGCTTACAAAACTTGAACACAAGCTTGGCGAAGAGAAGCTTAAATATCGATATCCGTATCGCAAGCATGTACAAACATATAAATTGCATACATTTGGGCTATTGATGTAATTTCGTCGGCTACAAAACAAATACAAATCGCGACAAATATAGTCTATGTTCGGTGTTGGTTCCTAATAAAGATCAATCTAAGCAGGTTATCGTTCATTTCAGGATTCAAAAGTGGGACGATTAATTGAAAATGTCGATCATTAGAAATTTTGGTTGCCTTGTTCCACATCAATGGCTCGAACAACCCCATGGGGCTGATCCTTATAGTTTTTTATTTTATGAGTGACATTATTTGATACATACGCACACACATACACGCACAGACATATACATTACATTAAGCATCGTTATCATGATCTTTTAATAACACTAACGAGCAGGTACAAATTGAATAAAAGAATTAGAAATTTACTTTTTTTTCACTAGAAAAACATAAATTTTAATGTGGCAACCCTGTATGCTATATAACTGAACAACCGCACGTATTGAATTATGCATTGTCATTTTGAATAACGATTTGAATGTTTTAACACTCATCGCTCTATAATTTCGGAACCGGAAGTCGGATCAGGATGAAATGGCACAGTATAGTTCAAGACAATGAGAGCTTTGGTTTGAATCATGATTCGTGAAAATCGGCTTAACCGTTGCTGAGAAATCGTTTTCGAGTTTCGTTTTTGGAGATTTTTTTTATCGGTGCTTTCGAAAGTTGAAACCGAGGACTAGTAGTCCCAAAGTAGTTTTATATATTCACTAACTAACATCATCTGTAAATTAGATTAATTCACCAGCAAGTTTTATAAAAATTTGCACCTCGTTTTACTATCGCTTGTGAAAAAATACTCATGAATACACATTGTAATACCGAAATCTTAAAGAATTTTAAGTCTTTTTATTTGCTTTTTAGTTTGTGAAAATCGGTTAAGAAATTTCCGAGAAAATGGAGTCCGCAGTTTTTAATAAGTTTTGCACATATTTTCTTGTAATTCCGGAACCGTAAGTCGGATCCAAATGAAATTTAAGAAAATTATATGAAGTCATAAGACCTTTCATTTGAATCTAAGGTTGTGAAAATCGAAATCTGAGAAACATGTGTGATTTTTTTTTTCCTTTTTTGGTGTATATCATCTTAAGACCTTTCATTTGAATTTAAGTTTATGAAAATCGGTTCAGCCATCTCTGAGAAAATTATGTGACATTATTTGTCACTTACACACATACACACACAGACATTTTGCGCACTCGACGAACTGAGTCGAATGGAATATGACACTCGGCCCTCCGGGCCTCGGTTCAAAAGTAATTTTTCACCGTGATGACATAACCTTTCTATATGAGATTGGCAAAAAGGTTAAATGATGTACAGGATCCGCCATCTAACATTTTTTTTTGAGTTAGCGATTATTTCGACATTGGTAACCTTAAGGTGAAATGTAGCGGAATGCGAAAATCGTGTTTTTGATCAACTATTCAAAAACCAAAAACACTTAAGTTTTCGAAATCAAATTTATCATAAATTGGTTTTTGAAATATTCAAAAACCAAAAACACTTAAGTTTCCGAAATCAATTTATCATCATTGGTTTTTGAAATGTATAAACGGTTACTGTTCCGTTCCACGGGGATGATTTTAGAACTGAAAAGTAGTGTTTGTAGCATTTCACAAAGAATCTGAAAATGCAACTCAAAATTATAAAATATTAGCTAAAACAACCGAAATTTGAAAAAGTTTACATAAACTTTTCCGCATTTTTTTTTATTGCTTGCGCGTTGCTGTTTCGTATTGAGGTGGTGTGAGAAATGCACGGTGGGCACGGTGGCATTATATCGTGAGCAAAAAATACATATAAAATAATCACGCGAATTTATGCAGCTTTGGGTTTTGTGTTGAAATAAAAACGAGTTGAATACAATAAAAAGAATATTGTAAGAAATTGTTTATTTTCTAAGTAACTGTCATTTATAATACTAATAATGTCCAATTCTGTTGTGTTCAATGCATTGATGTTGCTGAAGCAATAAAGCTTGGCTGTGTAATATCGTAAAACAGGTATTATTTTACATTGTAGCAATTTTTATAGCAAAACTATAACTTCATAATTGACAAGCTATTGAATGAAATGAATACAAGCCTAGTATTATCGTTCATTAACCTGTGATACAAACAATGTGATAAACATTGAGGGTCACCTGCGAGCCAGCCAGCATGGAAAACTTAATGGAATTCATTGGTTTTTCAATTATTATGAATACAATGAATCAACGCTTGATTTTCCTTTCAAAATCGATTGAATAATAATGAACTACGAAATAACTTTATATTTAATTTCGTGCCCCAAATATGTGCCTGAAAAAATTCACTAAAAAATTTTAATTGCATGGTAAGATGAACTATTAGTTATAATTGGAATGTATTCCAATAATGTAATCTATGAAATTATTAAACTATTGATGATTTCTGGCACCGGAGGCCAGACGACATTTGATCTTCGGTTCTTTATCGTTGAAATAGACATTTCTAGACTCATCATGCTATAATTTCGAAAAAAAAGTTAATGGTAGTTTATGGTACTATAAAGTTTGTTCATTTCAATCTAAGTTTTCAAAACCCCAGCTAGTGATCTCCGAGAAAATGTAGTGAACTTATTGTTGCACACATATGAGTTGACCTCTTTGGCTTGGTTTGAAATTTCTTCGGCTGTGTATGTGAATATTAATTCATTGCATCAAAACCAGTTGATAACAATAAAAAAAATACATAAGTGATTGTAAATGAATCAAATTTCAACATTGTTTTATTATATTAGATAATAAACAACTCGAATAATCGTCGTCAAGCAAAGCAAAGTCTTGGTATTACATTTATTGTTGAATGTGACCATTTGTTTCAACAGACTTCGCAGCAAAGAAGTGGCAGAACCGTTTTCGGGAATACTAAATCCACACCAGGAAAATGTCTGGGTGTGGAAGTCTTGGAATTACATTCCTTTTGAGAAATTTTGCCTTTCTGTTTTAACAGACTTCGCAGCCGACTCATAGCATAGCTTCGATTACATGGCTAGTGTTACGATCCTATTGACACAACAGAAATAATACTTTCTTATGAAAGATGATTAGTACGACCGTACAAATATTTTGCATTAATTATGGTTTCGGCTTTAGTGGTCTGTTAAATAAGAACGGCTGTTATATACTGCCCGACGTTTCGACCACTGGTTATGGTCTTTTTCAAGGGAAACTGTAAGTTTATTGGTTATAAAAGTTATTACAAAAATATTAAAAAACTCACTATCTTATCGTTCCTCGTCTAAAAATCGTATGCCCACGAACGGTTGTTTACATAATAACAAAGCTTCTTTCGTCACTTTTGTTGCACTAATAACGTTTGTTTTGAACATTAGCCTGTTTTACCACTATGCACTACCTAACGTCACTTTCAAAGATGGTGGGTAAATGATGAGATGGTGCTGAATTCAGAGAACTTATTTGCGTGACTGAGCTTGAGCGAGAATGGTGAGATGATAGTTTATCATTCTGTTGTGCTTTTGATCTAGAGATCTTAGAGTGGGTAGTTTTAACTGTGTGGAGTACGCCTGCGTATGTAGTACTTAAACCGTCTATGTCTGTGCGGTGATTGATAGTGTTAGGAGTGTTTACAATATGACACATTTCTAGTATGGGTAAAGAAGTGGATTTGAAACTACGATCTATGATTTTAGTCTGATTTAAATCAAAATTATGTTGGTAACGTATGACATGATCTACCAGTGCGGTTTTGCCTTTCTCTATAGAAAGGTATTAGAATTGCTGGAAAAACCGACTTTTGAACGGAGCCTCGGAGACCCATAGTGTTATATACCATTCGACTCAGTTCGTCGAGATCGGAAAATGTCTGTGTGTGTGTGTGTGTATGTGTGTGTGTGTGTGTGTATGTGTGTGCACTTTTCGAAGATATTTGAACGCGCTCAATTTTCTCAGAGATGGCTGAACCGATTTGAACAAACTTGGGCTCGTTTGAAAGCTACTGTCGGGCCATTGATCAAGTTCGAAGATCAAATGGCTGTGATTTTTGGTTCAGGAGATATGATTCTATAAGTGACGTAACCGACAAAAAGCGTTGTATTTGAACGCGCTCAATTTTCTCAGAGATGGCTGAACCGATTTGAACAAACTTGGGCTCGTTTGAAAGCTACTGTCGGGCCATTGATCAAGTTCGAAGATCAAATGGCTGTGATTTTTGGTTCCGGAGATATGATTCTATAAGTGACGTAACCGACAAAAAGCGTTGTATTTGAACGCGCTCAATTTTCTCAGAGATGGCTGATCCGATTTCAACAAACTTGGGCTCGTTTGAAAGCTACTGTCGTGCCATTGATCAAGTTCGAAGATCAAATGGTTGTGACTTTTGGTTCCGGAGATATGATTCTATAAGTGACGTAACCGACAAAAAGCGTTGTATTTGAACGCGCTCAATTTTCTCAGAGATGGCTGATCCGATTTCAACAAACTTGGGCTCGTTTGAAAGCTACTGTCGTGCCATTGATCAAGTTCGAAGATCAAATGGTTGTGACTTTTGGTTCCAGAAATATGATTGTATAAGTGACGTAACCGACAAAACACGTTGATTTTTACCGCTCTTGTATATATAAGGGTGCCAAAATTTTGGGATCAACTCTATTTTCGTAAAGTTCTAGTGCTCAAAAGTTTAAGCACCTCGAAAAAAGCCTTCATGCAAAATTTGACCTAAATTGGACATGCTTAAGGGGTGCTGCCCGGTGGTAAAGGTTTGACAATTATCGATCTTGAAAAAGCACCATAGGGGGGAGTACATGAAATTTCCAAAATAAAAAATTTTTTTTGATGCCAAAACTCTTAAAACTGCATAAAACATCGAAATTTAGTGTTATCCCGAAAAAATTTTTTTTTGAAAAAATCAACTTTCTGGGACTTAGAAAAATTTTCATATTTTTTCTAAGTCCCAAAAAGTCGACTTTTTCAAAAAAATTTTTTTTCGAGATGACACTAAATCTCGACGTTTCATGCAATTCTAAGCCTTTTGGCATCAAAAATTTTTTTTCGATTTCGAAAATTTCATGTACTCCCCCCTATGGTGATTTTTCAAGATATATGAAAATTCCACTAAGTGGACTAAGAAGGGTTTTGCCTTTCTCTATAGAAAGGTATTAGAATTGCTGGAAAAACCGACTTTCGAACGGAGCCTCGGAGACCCATAGTGTTATATACCATTCGACTCAGTTCGTCGAGATCGGAAAATGTCTGTGTGTGTGTGTGTGTATGTGTGTGTGTGTGTATGTGTGTGCACTTTTCGAAGATATTTGAACGCGCTCAATTTTCTCAGAGATGGCTGAACCGATTTGAACAAACTTGGGCTCGTTTGAAAGCTACTGTCGGGCCATTGATCAAGTTCGAAGATCAAATGGCTGTGATTTTTGGTTCCGGAGATATGATTCTATAAGTGACGTAACCGACAAAAAGCGTTGTATTTGAACGCGCTCAATTTTCTCAGAGATGGCTGAACCGATTTGAACAAACTTGGGCTCGTTTGAAAGCTACTGTCGGGCCATTGATCAAGTTCGAAGATCAAATGGCTGTGATTTTTGGTTCCGGAGATATGATTCTATAAGTGACGTAACCGACAAAAAGCGTTGTATTTGAACGCGCTCAATTTTCTCAGAGATGGCTGATCCGATTTCAACAAACTTGGGCTCGTTTGAAAGCTACTGTCGTGCCATTGATCAAGTTCGAAGATCAAATGGTTGTGACTTTTGGTTCCAGAAACATGATTGTATAAGTGACGTAACCGACAAAACACGTTGATTTTTACCGCTCTTGTATATATAAGGGTGCCAAAATTTTGGGATCAACTCTATTTTCGTAAAGTTCTAGTGCTCAAAAGTTTAAGCACCTCGAAAAAAGCTTTCATGCAAAATTTGACCTAAATTGGACATGCTTAAGGGGTGCTGCCCGGTGGTAAAGGTTTGACAATTATCGATCTTGAAAAAGCACCATAGGGGGGAGTACATGAAATTTCCAAAATAAAAAATTTTTTTTGATGCCAAAACTCTTAAAACTGCATAAAACATCGAAATTTAGTGTTATCCCGAAAAAATTTTTTTTTGAAAAAATCAACTTTCTGGGACTTAGAAAAATTTTCATATTTTTTCTAAGTCCCAAAAAGTCGACTTTTTCAAAAAAATTTTTTTTCGAGATGACACTAAATCTCGACGTTTCATGCAATTCTAAGCCTTTTGGCATCAAAAATTTTTTTTCGATTTCGAAAATTTCATGTACTCCCCCCTATGGTGATTTTTCAAGATATATGAAAATTCCACTAAGTGGACTAAGAAGGGTTTTGCCTTTCTCTATAGAAAGGTATTAGAATTGCTGGAAAAACCGACTTTTGAACGGAGCCTCGGAGACCCATAGTGTTATATACCATTCGACTCAGTTCGTCGAGATCGGAAAATGTCTGTGTGTGTGTGTGTGTGTGTGTATGTGTGTGTGTGTGTGTGTATGTGTGTGTGTGTGTGTATGTGTGTGCACTTTTCGAAGATATTTGAACGCGCTCAATTTTCTCAGAGATGGCTGAACCGATTTGAACAAACTTGGGCTCGTTTGAAAGCTACTGTCGGGCCATTGATCAAGTTCGAAGATCAAATGGCTGTGATTTTTGGTTCAGGAGATATGATTCTATAAGTGACGTAACCGACAAAAAGCGTTGTATTTGAACGCGCTCAATTTTCTCAGAGATGGCTGAACCGATTTGAACAAACTTGGGCTCGTTTGAAAGCTACTGTCGGGCCATTGATCAAGTTCGAAGATCAAATGGCTGTGATTTTTGGTTCCGGAGATATGATTCTATAAGTGACGTAACCGACAAAAAGCGTTGTATTTGAACGCGCTCAATTTTCTCAGAGATGGCTGAACCGATTTCAACAAACTTGGGCTCGTTTGAAAGCTACTGTCGTGCCATTGATCAAGTTCGAAGATCAAATGGTTGTGACTTTTGGTTCCGGAGATATGATTCTATAAGTGACGTAACCGACAAAAAGCGTTGTATTTGAACGCGCTCAATTTTCTCAGAGATGGCTGATTCGATTTCAACAAACTTGGGCTCGTTTGAAAGCTACTGTCGTGCCATTGATCAAGTTCGAAGATCAAATGGTTGTGACTTTTGGTTCCAGAAATATGATTGTATAAGTGACGTAACCGACAAAACACGTTGATTTTTACCGCTCTTGTATATATAAGGGTGCCAAAATTTTGGGATCAACTCTATTTTCGTAAAGTTCTAGTGCTCAAAAGTTTAAGCACCTCGAAAAAAGCCTTCATGCAAAATTTGACCTAAATTGGACATGCTTAAGGGGTGCTGCCCGGTGGTAAAGGTTTGACAATTATCGATCTTGAAAAAGCACCATAGGGGGGAGTACATGAAATTTCCAAAATAAAAAATTTTTTTTGATGCCAAAACTCTTAAAACTGCATAAAACATCGAAATTTAGTGTTATCCCGAAAAAATTTTTTTTTGAAAAAATCAACTTTCTGGGACTTAGAAAAATTTTCATATTTTTTCTAAGTCCCAAAAAGTCGACTTTTTCAAAAAAATTTTTTTTCGAGATGACACTAAATCTCGACGTTTCATGCAATTCTAAGCCTTTTGGCATCAAAAATTTTTTTTCGATTTCGAAAATTTCATGTACTCCCCCCTATGGTGATTTTTCAAGATATATGAAAATTCCACTAAGTGGACTAAGAAGGGTTTTGCCTTTCTCTATAGAAAGGTATTAGAATTGCTGGAAAAACCGACTTTCGAACGGAGCCTCGGAGATCCATAGTGTTATATACCATTCGACTCAGTTCGTCGAGATCGGAAAATGTCTGTGTGTGTGTGTGTGTGTGTGTATGTGTGTGTGTGTGTATGTGTGTGCACTTTTCGAAGATATTTGAACGCGCTCAATTTTCTCAGAGATGGCTGAACCGATTTGAACAAACTTGGGCTCGTTTGAAAGCTACTGTCGGGCCATTGATCAAGTTCGAAGATCAAATGGCTGTGATTTTTGGTTCCGGAGATATGATTCTATAAGTGACGTAACCGACAAAAAGCGTTGTATTTGAACGCGCTCAATTTTCTCAGAGATGGCTGAACCGATTTGAACAAACTTGGGCTCGTTTGAAAGCTACTGTCGGGCCATTGATCAAGTTCGAAGATCAAATGGCTGTGATTTTTGGTTCCGGAGATATGATTCTATAAGTGACGTAACCGACAAAAAGCGTTGTATTTGAACGCGCTCAATTTTCTCAGAGATGGCTGATCCGATTTCAACAAACTTGGGCTCGTTTGAAAGCTACTGTCGTGCCATTGATCAAGTTCGAAGATCAAATGGTTGTGACTTTTGGTTCCAGAAATATGATTGTATAAGTGACGTAACCGACAAAACACGTTGATTTTTACCGCTCTTGTAGTCTAGTGCTCAAAAGTTTAAGCACCTCGAAAAAAGCCTTCATGCAAAATTTGACCTAAATTGGACATGCTTAAGGGGTGCTGCCCGGTGGTAAAGGTTTGACAATTATCGATCTTGAAAAAGCACCATAGGGGGGAGTACATGAAATTTCCAAAATAAAAAATTTTTTTTGATGCCAAAACTCTTAAAACTGCATAAAACATCGAAATTTAGTGTCATCTCAAAAAAAAATTTTTTTGAAAAAATCAACTTTCTGGGACTTAGAAAAATTTTCATATTTTTTTCTAAGTCCCAAAAAGTCGATTTTTTCAAAAAAAATTTTTTTCGAGATGACACTAAATCTCGACGTTTCATGCAATTCTAAGCCTTTTGGCATCAAAAATTTTTTTTCGATTTCGAAAATTTCATGTACTCCCCCCTATGGTGATTTTTCAAGATATATGAAAATTTCACTAAGTGGACTAAGAAGGCTTTTTTTTAGATTTTTAGATTAGCATCACTGTTCTCATACAAATAGGCAACGCAAATGTCAAGCACTAGTTTGGAAAAATGATGCTGACTGTGTGACATAAACACTGAAGCATGCTTTTGTGAACTACTCGAATCAATCTTAATCAATTGGTGTCAAAATTAGTATCCAAAATTATTTAATAAAAGTATGAAACATATTTTCATGAGACTGTTATGAAAGAAGAGAAAGGCATTATCACACCACTAGGTGGATTAAGAAGGGTTTTTTCTTTTAATTTTGCTATTTCGCTATCTATGTCTCCAGGTCTGTCTGACATTAGTTGTAAGTATTTGGTTATATTTGATTTATGTCCACTGAGCCGCACTTTTAGTTGATTTGAAGTCATTCCTATGTAACATTTATCGCATGTGTTGCACGGAATGCTGTAGATGACACGCGCCTGTTGGAGTGTAGGAACTGGATCTTTGATCGGTGGTAAATATTTATTCGTTGTATGGATGGTTTTCGGTGCGAGTTTGATGAACGGATAGTCTTTTTTCAAATATGTTGATATTGCTGTTGTGAGTTGATTGATATGTGGTATGGATCTATATATGGTATTTCGTTGATCAGTGCTGGAACAGCTGGCTATTGTTGAATGTGTGGTTATATCGGGGTTAGCAGGAAGGTTTTCATTTATTGAACTGATGATTTTACTATTGTTTTTTGGTGTAGTGGTTGATGATGATTTTTTGCGAATTTTATTTATCAAACGGTTTATGAGTGATGCGGGATAGTTGTTTTGACGGAGATATTGAAATATGGTGTGCTTTTGTTGGTCCATTGTCTGAGTTGTATCAAGTTTGGTAATTCGTTCAATAAAATTTGTTGCTACGTTCATTTTCATCAGCATCGGGTGGAACGAATGGTAGTTTAGTAGTCGTCCGGATGATATCGGCTTTGAATACCATATTGTTGATATGGTTTGGTTGTTTTGACGGATTACCAAGGTGTCTAAGAACGGTAGTTTGTTATCACTTTCCTCCTCTAATGTGAACTGTATGTGGGGATTATAGCTGTTGAACTTTTGTAGTGTATTTTGTACTTCTGATTTTGGTAATGCGAGTATGAAATCATCCACATACTTTTTGAGTATAGGTGTGTTGAACGTTAGATCCTTTTTAACTGTGTTTATCAAATTTTCTATAACCAACTCAGCTAGAATGGGTGATAAAGGGCTGCCCATTGCTGTGCCGAAGGTCTGTTGATGGTATTTATCGCGAAAACGGAAGTAATAAATCAAGGTTGATATTGGTGTGTTTGCTTATTTGGTCCCATTGCATAATAATGTCATGTATTACTAGATCCTTAGGCATGTTAGTAAAAAGCGATATAACATCGAAAGATACCAATACGTAATCCGGTGGGAGGATGATATTGTTAATGTACTCAAAAAATTCGAAGCTATCGGTGATGGTGTAATTGCTGTGTATGCTTTGTTTGAGAATGTTCGCTATCATTTTTGACAAATTGTACGTAGGTGCCGTTATGTTGGGTACTACGGGACGGAGTGGTAAATCTGGTTTGTGTGCTTTGGGTTGTCCATAGATTGATGGGCACATTGCCGAAGAACTATGCAGATGTTTAGCAATTTTTTTGTCTATTAGTTTTAGATTTAACAGTCGTGTGACAAACGAATTGTTTTTGGTTTGGTAGATGGCAGTTGGATCCTTGGATAGTACTTTGTAAGTGGAGCTGTTTAACAGTTGTAACATTTTTCTGTCATATTCGTCTGCCTGCATAATTACCATCCGTTTGCCCTTGGAATGTGCCCATCAATCTATGGACAACCCAAAGCACACAAACCAGATTTACCACTCCGTCCCGTAGTACCCAACATAACGGCACCTACGTACAATTTGTCAAAAATGATAGCGAACATTCTCAAACAAAGCATACACAGCAATTACACCATCACCGATAGCTTCGAATTTGTTGAGTACATTAACAATATCATCCTCCCACCGGATTACGTATTGGTATCTATCGATGTTATATCGCTTTTTACTAACATACCTAAGGATCTAGTAATACATGACATTATTATGCAATCCCCACATACAGTTCACATTAGAGGAGGAAAGTGATAAAAAACTACCGTTCTTAGACACCTTGGTAATCCGTCAAAACAACCAAACCATATCAACAAAATGGTATTCAAAGCCGATATCATCCGGACGACTACTAAACTACCATTCGTTCCACCCGATGCTGATGAAAATGAACGTAGCAACAAATTTTATTGAACGAGTTACCAAACTTGATACAACTCAGACAATGGACCAACAAAAGCACACCATATTTCAATATCTCCGTCAAAACAACTATCCCGCATCACTCATAAACCGTTTGATAAATAAAATTCGCAAAAAATCATCATCAACCACTACACCAAAAAACAATAGTAAAATCATCAGTTCAATAAATGAAAACCTTCCTGCTAACCCCGATATAACCACACATTCAACAATAGCCAGCTGTTCCAGCACTGATCAACGAAATACCATATATAGATCCATACCTTATATCAATCAACTCACAACAGCAATATCAACATATTTGAAAAAAGACTATCCGTTCATCAAACTCGCACCGAAAACCATCCATACAACAAATAAATATTTACCACCGATCAAAGATCTAGTTCCTACACTCCAACAGGCGCGTGTCATCTACAGCATTCCGTGCAACACATGCGATAAATGTTACATAGGAATGACTTCAAATCAACTAAAAGTGCGGCTCAGTGGACATAAATCAAATATAACCAAATACTTAAAACTAATGTCAGACAGACCTGGAGACATAGATAGCGAAATAGCAAAATTAAAAGAAAAACCCTTCTTAATCCACCTAGTGGTGCGATAATGCCTTTCTCTTCTTTCATAACAGTCTCATGAAAATATGTTTCATACTTTTATTAAATAATTTTGGATACTAATTTTGACACCAATTGATTCAGATTGATTCGAGTAGGTCACAAAAGCATGCTTCAGAGTTTATGTCACACAGTCAGCATCATTTTTCCAAACTAGTGCTTGACATTTGCGTTGCCTATTTGTATAAGAACAGTGATGCTAATCTAAAAAAAGCCTTCTTAGTCCACTTAGTGGGATTTTCATATATCTTGAAAAATCACCATAGGGGGGAGTACATGAAATTTTCGAAATCGAAAAAAAATTTTTGATGCCAAACGGCTTAGAATTGCATGAAACGTCAAAATATAGTGTCATCTCGAAAAAAAAATTTTTTGAAAATATCGACTTTTTGGGACTTAGAAAAAATATGAAAATTTTTCTAAGTCCCAGAAAGTTGATTTTTTCAAAAAAATTTTTTTTTGAGATGACACTAAATTTCGATGTTTTATGCAGTTTTAAGAGTTTTGGCATCAAAAAAAATTTTCGATTTTGGAAATTTCATGTACTCCCCCCTATGGTGCTTTTTCAAGATCGATAATTGTCAAACCTTTACCACCGGGCAGCACCCCTTAAGCATGTCCGATTTAGGTCAAATTTTGCATGAAGGCTTTTTTCGAGGTGCTTAAACTTTTGAGCACTAGAACTTTACGAAAATAGAGTTGATCCCAAAATTTTGGCACCCTTATATATACAAGAGCGGTAAAAATCAACGTGTTTTGTCGGTTACGTCACTTATACCATCATATATCTGGAACCAAAAGTCACAACCATTTGATCTTCGAACTTGATCAACGGCCCGACAGTAGCTTTCAAACGAGCCCAAGTTTGTTAAAATCGGATCAGCCATCTCTGAGAAAATTGAGCGCGTTCAAATACAACGCTTTTTGTCGGTTACGTCACTTATACAATCATATCTCCGGAACCAAAAGTCACAACCATTTGATCTTCGAACTTGATCAATGGCCCGCCAGTAGCTTTCAAACGAGTCCAAGTTTGTTCAAATCGGTTCAGCCATCTCTGAGAAAATTGAGCGCGTTCAAATACAACGCTTTTTGTCGGTTACGTCACTTATACAATCATATCTCCGGAACCAAAAGTCACAGCCATTTTATCTTCGAACTTGATCAATGCCCCGATAGTAGCTTTCAAACGAGCCCAAGTTTGTTAAAATCGGTTGAGCCATCTCTGAGAAAATTGAGCGCGTTCAAATATCTTCGAAAAGTGCACACACATACACACATACACACATACACACACACACACACACACACACAGACATTTTCCGATCTCGTCGAGCTGAGTCGAATGGTATATAACACTATGGGTCTCCGAGGCTCCGTTCGAAAGTCGGTTTTTCCAGCAATTCTAATACCTTTCTATAGAGAAAGGCAAAACCGCACTGGTAGATCATGTCATACGTTACCAACATAATTTTGATTTAAATCAGACTAAAATCATAGATCGTAGTTTCAAATCCACTTCTTTACCCATACTAGAAATGTGTCATATTGTAAACACTCCTAACACTAGCAATCACCGCACAGACATAGACGGTTTAAGTACTACATACGAAGGCGTACTCCACACAGCTAAAACTACCCACTCTAAGATCTCTAGATCAAAAGCACAACAGAATGATAAATTATCATCTCATCATTCTCGCTCAAGCTCAGTCACGCAAATAAGTTCTCTGAATTCAGCACCATCTCATCATTTACCCACCATCTTTGAAAGTGACGTTAGGTAGTGCATAGTGGTAAAACAGGCTAATGTTCAAAACAAACGTTATTAGTGCAACAAAAGTGACGAAAGAAGCTTTGTTATTATGTAAACAACCGTTCGTGGGCATACGATTTTTAGACGAGGAACGATAAGATAGCGAGTTTTTTAATATTTTTGTAATAACTTTTATAACCAATAAACTTACAGTTTCCCTTGAAAAAGACCATAACCAGTGGTCGAAACGTCGGGCAGTATCTAACAGCCGTTCTTATTTAACAGACCGCTAAAGCCGAAACCATAATTAATACTTTCTTTTTATTCGGAGATGATAATGAAAGTCAATTAGAATGAAATATATTGGCATTGAATGTATTCGATAAGTAAATTCGACCGCGCTCTATCATGCGAGTCAAGTAAATACTTTTACGTAAATTCTATCTCATCGGCGGGAAGGGCCTGGTGAACGACTGACAAAGATATCGAAAATACTTGAATGTTATCTCGTCTTCAATCGTTCTTTTGAAGGAGAATCCATGCTTGCTACTAAACTCTGGCATATACATGGTTAGCAAGTTGGTCAATACATATCCATATAGCCTCATGTTAGTCATTCATAATTACTCATGATTTATAGCTCTAGTGTAAGAGTAATCACTAACAATAACGATTGAATTAGCATATATTCAAAGTGTGAAGGATTCAAAAATCCATTACGTCTAATCATTTTTACAAGCCAATATAATGAGAGGTAAACCCACTGCGCTCAATAATTGAAAAAAGTTCTTGTTTCTATGTGTCCGTTTTTCTTGGTATGCTTTGTGCGACGGTTCGTTCAACGGAAGCGGATAAAATTTTGCGCGCATTTTATGACGCTACATTTCACCTTAATGTCACTTCTGATTTGACAGAAACTTTAAGTTTTATCCTTCCGCTGAACGAAAATGGTTGTGTATACGCTTGAGGAACGCGTGAAAATGGTGCAGTTTTACTAGCTTGAAGATTTTTATTTGTTTTGATTATAGAGGTTTTAACTTTGTGGTCATTCACCTCTTCGGGCTAGAAAAGTTTTCTGACCCTATGTGCGGGGTTGGGAATCGAACCAAGGTGGGCAGCGCGAAAGGCATCGATTTACCCATCACGCTAATCCCGTTCTCCTAGCTTGAAGAAGACGCCGTGCATCCATAGCTGAAATAAAACTGCATACAATCGAAAATGTACTAAATACTGGACCGACCGTATGGCGTACTGCAAGGCTAGCCGAGACAGCCATTTGAATGAAATTATATTCCACAATTAACCGGAATGATTGTACTTGAATATGAACAAATATATTTTGAAATCGGATGAACCGTTTGTGTTTTATTGCATGTTTAAAAAAAAGTTACATGGCGGACCCTGTACACACACAGGCATTTTGTGATCTCGACGAACTGAGTCGAATAGTATATGACACTCGGCCCTCCGGGCCTGGGTTGTAAAATCGGTTTTCACAGCGATTGCATAGCCTTTCTATAAGAGAAAGGCAAAACCTTTCTTAATCCACTTAGTGGAATTTTCATAGATCTTGAAAAATCACCATAGGGGGGAAAGAAATTTCCGAAATCGATAAAACCCGAACCCATAAATTTTGATGCCAAACGTCTCGATAAAAAAGTTTGAAAATATCGACTATCGAATATCTGTGAAGTTGAAAGCAAGTGGATTTTTTTTCAAAAATTTTGTTTTGAGATGACACTAAATTTCGACGTTCCATGCAATTTATAGTCCTCTAAAATAAAAAATTCGATTTACTCTCCCCCAGAATAATTTTTCAAGATCGAAAATTTTCAAATCCTTACCACCGGGCGCACCCCTTACCCATATCCGCTTTTGCTCAAATTTTGCATGGGAACTTTTTTGTGGTGCTTAAACTTTTGGGCACTAGCGCTGCACGAAACAAGAGGGGATACGAAAATTTTGACACCCTATATATATATATATATATATATATATATATATATATATATATATATATATATATATATATATATATATATATATATATATATATATATATATATATATATATATATATATATGTATATATATATATATATATATATATATATATATATATATATATATATATATATATATATATATATATATATATATATATATATATGTATATATATATATATATATATATATATATATATATATATATATATATATATATATATATATATATATATATATATATATATATATATATATATATATATATATATATATATATCCGCTACAACCGACGATCCGGTTTACTTTTCATGTTCTTGATATTCAAATGTTGACCCGAAGTTCGTTGATTTGGGGATATGAGACGGTTAGATGTGGACTACTAAAGAGAAAACGAGAATTCGGTTCGATTCCGAGTAGTGAGTTCGTAATGCGATTTCCGGTTTCTTAAATCCAAAATCTCGTATCTGAGGATTAACAGTTTCTCTGATCAATCATTTCAATTTGATCAGTGTAAGAGATCAGAGTGGTCAAATTTGTGTAGTTCGTGATTTCGTAGTAGGTTAGTATTCTAACTTGAGACTTTTTAGACGAGACAAAGTTATAGAAATTATTACTTTTTTGATAGGAGAGCGCAGTTAGGAGATAGTTATATACTGCGGAGACTTTGCGTGCAAGTGCGAGGGACCCACGTTGGGCGCAAAATGTAGCTTGCACTACGGTGTTACGGAACTGTCTGCTGTATCGTTTCCCGGATCTACGAACAAGTGTCTTAAGCGCCACCTCTTACGAGGAAGACCACTTGTCAAAGGTTGCCCGACTAGAAACTCCGCCTCAGGGCAGGTCAGATTACAACAATCTTGGGGAAACGAAACGGAAGACGCAAACGTCAAAGGGTACTCCGTCTCAAAGGTCGATCCCTAATAATCACCCAACGAATTCGCGAATAGACCATCGATCCAACCAACTCGCAGATTTCTCACTGACAAGATCTCTAAAAACAACCAAATAATAAGCCAGCGCAGAAACCAGAGTGGGGACTGCTTTGCCGAACAGTACAACCCCGAATACTAAAAAACAAACTACAAACGAGACGACCGCGAAACCAGAGACCCTTCAAAGAAACAAAACTACCGGAATATCACTTCAAATAACAATACATACTTTTAAGAAACGTGTATTACTATCTAACATTTATTCGACCAACAATCACCTAACTATTTCTATTTTAATTCGAACATTTATTCGAATTTCCTAACCACTAAATTCCTTAATCATATTCGAGCATTAATTCGACATCTACAAACACTTAACAATTTTTTAATCTAAATCTATTTTACATTTACATAATTTTATATATTTTTTATTCGCGGTTCAGGGCCAGCGGTGCAGAAACTAATATTTGCTATAATTTTCGGAGCTTTTATATAACTCTGCATAAGGATTTAGGCGTTTATTCATTATTATCAGTCGACCAACCTTCTTTCTGCTACCTGCTTTGCCGCTGCAATGTGTTGCTGCTTCTGCTGCCAAATCCAGCGTGGATGTGTCGCTGAAGTTTTCTGCGCTCCCTAAGCGCGGCTCTCCGGGTGAGGTCCTCGGGTTGAAGGGTAATTGCTGGTATTGCACGGAACGACCGAAATTAGCTCTGCGCCTAATTCGTATTACTGTTTTTGAATTAGTTGATTTTAACAACAAAATTTCCATAATAACTATAAAATTAGTTAAAATTGAGAATTTACTTTGCTGAAACAAACTCTTATTTTTAGAGAATGTGTTTAGTTGGCGAATATTCTGGACACAAACCAGCAATATATCAATCCAGTACGAAATTCTCATTGACAACAAATTTTGTTATTAAAATCAGAAAATTTGTTTCTATTTATCTATCACCATCATTACTGAAGGGCAGGACAAAGAAAACAAAAATGAAATTGGTTTTATTAACAAGTTTATTAGCTAAAACCTCATGAGAAGTGTCAAAGCAAAACAATCCATTAAAAAGCTAAAAGGGACAGTCTTGTTGAAACTGCTTGCAAATTGTTTAGATGTTTTTCGCATGTGTTACGATATATCCATATATGAATTTCTAAACCGATATGTAAAAATGACGTAAACTGTTAGTGGAAAGTGTATTTATTCAGAATTTGTGCGCATATGTTTTTACGCGGAACAGTGAAGTGAGTTTCGAATATTGCGCTCTAATTGTATATGTCAAATGATGTTTTTTGTATCTTCCAACCTTCTCGGCTACGCTGTCCGGTGTACTACTTGTATTCGGTTTTTGTTTCCGAGTGCTCAAAATTTTCAGTGAGATAATCAATTTCGCGAAGTCGAATAAACAAAACAGCAATTGAGAGGAAAAATTTTCAAAACGAAGTTTATGTTTCGCTTATGTCTTTTTCTCCAATACAACATCGTATTTATACCTGCCAATATAGAAAAGATAATCGTGACTGAATTTTTTTTCGGTAGTCGTGTGCCATCTAGTGGCTAGTAGTCATTACGGTGTTAACGTTTTTTCGGTGACAGAGCACCATATAGCTGCAAATGGCAGAAACCAATTCAACCATTTATGTTGGTTGAAAACAACGTTTTATTTCTCTAATTCAACTAAAAAATTAGTTGAATGGATATGAAGCGTGTCTTAGCTAAGAAATGACAGCACGTTTAATTGGTGAATTCAACTAAAAAAAATAGCCATTTCAACAAATATTTTCTTATTATTAAGGGAATTAGAATTAAAAAATCTAAATTAGCAAAAGTAAGATTTTTTTAGTTGTCTCAAAAAATAACTAACTAAAATCAGAAAATCAACTAATTTTTTCGCCAAAATGCTGATTTCGGTCTTTCCGTGTGCTGGACCTCAAAACAGCATACCAGCAACAAAAAACGGAGCAAAGTCCGGCACGCGGCGAATTTGCGATGGCCGCAGATGACAAATGGAGTCGCTGTGTCCGTTCGTTTTGATGGCAACGAACAATACGGTCACGAGAAGATGGATCAGACGTGGTCAGGACGTGGAGGACGGATGAACTTTGCTGGTGGAGCGGTGGTAGCTTCACCAAGCGCAAAATCGGGAATTAAAAGCCGCCGTACGGCTGATCGACTATGTGAGCTAATTTTTTGTCGTGAGTACGACTTACTTTACTATGGGGCGCCTTTTCAAAATTTACCCTCTGAGAGAGTGATAATTTTTTGATCGTGAATATCTCCTGTTGTATCTGATGAATCAACATAATTCTTGCGACGTGCCATCGGAAATATGATCACAATTTTCAGTTGTGTGACATAATCTCAAATAACATTCGTGCCGTGATTGTCGGATCGATCGGACGTAAATTCGGCTTTCTTCAATCGCGTGATGAATTGTTTTATTCCATTATCAAGGTCATTCCGTATTCTATTGTCTGCATCAGTGCGGTCGAGTGATAGTTCTAATTAATCCGTTCTCAAGGCCGACTGTGAGCTTGTGTAAAGCAGCACTGCGTGTGTACCGTTAGCAAGCGCCAGCGCTGGGCGCTGCGTATATATCGTTTACAGTAGAAACAGTGATAAATATATATAGTGATAAAAAGAGAAACGTTTCATTGGACAGTGTAGTGAAAGACTGAAAAAAGTGCTTTTTCCTAGAAGAGGTTTTTTGCACTTTTTTGAACAGGAATAATCACTGGTTGCCTAGGACCGGGCCTTGTCGGCCGTTCACCCTTTGAGAGCTAAAGCTAAGTTTATTTTTCTTTTTCCCTATTGTTCAGCACCACTAGATTTTTTATTGCTCCCATTATTTACCCGCACGGACTCATTTCCGTGCCATGACAAAAGGCACAGAATTGCCTGACCTTCCCCTAGACGATCAAATGGATGCTTCTGATGGCAATAAATCTCGCATTATAAGCTATCCCGATGGGCTTGCACTCCCGGCTGGACCACTTGCGGTTTACATCCGGACCAAAGCCAATGGAAAAAAGGCGGGTGGGTAATGTCAGCGACATAACTGAATGTCGTGAATACGAAAACAACTGACATGTTCCTTAACACTTCCGAATATCAATTGTATGAATTATGCGAGCATTCCCCTTTTTCACATTTTTCGCAAAAACAAAGAAGGCTTCACTTGATCTCGATTACTGTGAATTTCACACAGCGAAAAGTGCACAAATCTAACCAAACTGTTCTTGATTTGCACTAAACTGATAATAATTACCTTCGATTTGCGAACAACAAATCCTAATAGTTCTTTAGAAAACTTTTAGAGCCATTAGAACGGCTGATATTGTGTATTGCTCTCCACCATTGTTTTTTTTTCAATGCTAATGACTGGCAGACGACACAAAACACATTTCCTTTTATGTGATTTCGTTTGTAGCTTTTTCACTAATGGGCGGTCCTAACGGCTATAAAAATAGCCGCATACAGAATATTTATGTCGATTATTTCATTTCGGATTTGCATAATTTATTTAAAAAAAAACTATCAATATGCTGTAGGGATTCATTTCCAGCATTCAGAAGGGTCAAATTGCGTAATTATCTACGACATTAAACTCTGGAACATTTTTCGCAAAAAAGGCTTCACTTGATCTCGATTACTGTGAATTTCACACAGCGAAAAGTGCACAAATCTAACCAAATTGTTCTTGATTTGCACTAAACTGAGGATAATTACCTTCGATTTGCGAAAAACAAATCCTAATAGTTCTTTAGAAAACTATTAGAGCCATTAGAACGGCTGATATTGTGTAATGCTCTCCACCATTGTTTTTTACCTTTCTCTATAGAAAGGTATTAGAATTGCTGGAAAAACCAACTTCCGAACGGAGCCTCGGAGACCCATAGTGTTATATACCATTCGACTCAGTTCGTCGAGATCGGAAAATGTCTGTGTGTGTGTGTGTGTGTGTGTGTGTGTGTGTGTGTGTGTGTGTATGTGTGTGTGTATGTATGTGCACTTTTCGAAGATATTTGAACGCGCTCAATTTTCTCAGAGATGGCTGAACCGATTTTAACAAACTTGGGCTCGTTTGAAAGCTACTGTCGGGCCATTGATTAAGTTCAAAGATCAAATGGCTGTGACTTTTGGTTCCGGAGATATGATTGTATAAGTGACGTAACCGACAAAAAGCGTTGTACAGGGTGATTTTTTAAGAGCTTGAGAACTTTTTTAAACAATAAAACGCATAAAATTTGCAAAATCTCATCGGTTCTTTATTTTAAACGTTAGATTGGTACATGACATTTACTTTTTGAAGATAATTTCATTTAAATGTTGACCGCGGCTGCGTCTTAGGTGGTCCATTCGGAAAGTCCAATTTTGGGCAACTTTTTCGAGCATTTCGGCCGGAATAGCCCGAATTTCTTCGGAAATGTTGTCTTCCAAAGCTGGAATAGTTACTGGCTTATTTCTGTAGACTTTAGACTTGACGTAGCCCCACAAAAAATAGTCTAAAGGCGTCAAATCGCATGATCTTGGTGGCCAACTTACCGGTCCATTTCTTGAGATGAATTGTTCTCCGAAGTTTTCCCTCAAAATGGCCATAGAATCGCGAGCTGTGTGGCATGTAGCGCCATCTTGTTGAAACCACATGTCAACCAAGTTCAGTTCTTCCATTTTTGGCAACAAAAAGTTTGTTAGCATCGAACGATAGCGATCGCCATTCACTGTAACGTTGCGTCCAACAGCATCTTTGAAAAAATACGGTCCAATGATTCCACCAGCGTACAAACCACACCAAACAGTGCATTTTTCGGGATGCATGGGCAGTTCTTGAACGGCTTCTGGTTGCTCTTCACTCCAAATGCGGCAATTTTGCTTATTTACGTAGCCATTCAACCAGAAATGAGCCTCATCGCTGAACAAAATTTGTCGATAAAAAAGCGGAAACCGAACACTGATTTTGGTAATAAAATTCAATGATTTGCAAGCGTTGCTCGTTAGTAAGTCTATTCATGATGAAATGTCAAAGCATACTGAGCAAATAATAATGCATGAAAATCATAACCTCAAAAAATCTGAGCAAATACTAATGCATGAAAATCCTAACCTCAAAAAAATCACCTTTTATTTGAACGCGCTCAAATTTCTCAGAGATGGCTGATCCGATTTTAACAAACTCGGGCTCGTTTGAAAGCTACTGTCGGACCATTGATCAAGTTCGAAGATCAAATGGCTGTGATATTTGGTTCCGAAGATATGATTGTATAAGTGACGTAACCGACAAAAAGCGTTGTATTTGAACGCGCTCAATTTTCTCAGAGATGGCTGATCCGATTTTAACAAACTTGGGCTCGTTTGAAAGCTACTGTCGGGCCGTTGATCAGGTTCGAAGATCAAATGGTTGTGACTTTTGGTTCCAGATATATGATGGTATAAGTGACGTAAACGACAAAACACGTTGATTTTTACCGCTCTTATATATATATATATATATATATATATATATATATATATATATATATATATATATATATATATATATATATATATATATATATATATATATATATATATTTATATATATATATATATATATATATATATATATATATATATATATATATATATATATATATATATATATATATATATATATATATATATATATATATATATATATATATATATATAAGGGTGCCAAGATTTTGGGATCAACTCTATTTTCGTAAAGTTCTAGTGCTCAAAAGTTTAAGCACCTCGAAAAAAGCCTTCATGCAAAATTTGACCTAAATCGGACATGCTTAAGGGGTGCTGCCCGGTGGTAAAGGTTTGACAATTTTCGATCTTGAAAAAGCACCATAGGGGGGAGTACATGAAATTTCCAAAATCGAAAATTTTTTTTTATGCCAAAACTCTTAAAACTGCATAAAACATCAAAATTTAGTGTCATCTCAAAAAAATTTTTTTTGAAAAAATCTACTTTCTGGGATATTTTTTCTGAGTCCCAAAAAGTCGATTTTTTCAAAAAAAATTTTTTTGGAGATGACACTAAATCTCGACGTTTCATGCAATTCTAAGCCTTTTGGCATCAAAATTTTTTTTTCGATTTCGAAAATTTCATGTACTCCCCCCTATGGTGATTTTTAAAGATATATGAAAATTCCACTAAGTGGACTAAGAAGGGTTTTTGCCTTTCTCTATAGAAAGGTATTAGAATTGCTGGAAAAACCGACTTTCGAACGGAGCCTCGGAGACCCATAGTGTTATATACCATTCGACTCAGTTCGTCGAGATCGGAAAATGTCTGTGTGTGTATGTATGTGTGTGTGTGTATGTGTGTGCACTTTTCGAAGATATTTGAACGCGCTCAATTTTCTCAGAGATGGCTGAACCGATTTGAACAAACTCGGGCTCGTTTGAAAGCTACTGTCGGGCCATTGATCAAGTTCGAAGATCAAATGGCTGTGACTTTTGGTTCCGGAGATATGATTGTATAAGTGACGTAACCGACAAAAAGCGTTGTATTTGAACGCGCTCAATTTTCTCAGAGATGGCTGAACCGATTTTAACAAACTCGGGTTCGTTTGAAAGCTACTGTCGGGCCATTGATCAAGTTCGAAGATCAAATGGCTGTGACTTTTGGTTCCGGAGATATGATTGTATAAGTGACGTAACCGACAAAAAGCGTTGTATTTGAACGCGCTCAATTTTCTCAGAGATGGCTGAACCGATTTTAACAAACTTGGGCTCGTTTGAAAACTACTCTCGTACCATTGATCAAGTTCGAAGATCAATAGGCTGTGACTTTTGGTTCCGGAGATATGATTGTATAAGTGAAGTAACCGACAAAAAGCGTTGTATTTGAACGCGCTCAATTTTCTCAGAGATGGTTGATCCGATTTTAACAAACTTGGGCTCGTTTGAAAGCTACTACCGGGCCATTAATCAAGTTCGAAGATCAAATGGTTGTGACTTTTGGTTCCAGATATATGATGGCATAAGTTACGTAACCGACAAAACACGATGATTTTTACCGCTCTTATATATATAAGGGTGCCAAAATTTTGGGATCACCTCTATTTTCGTTAAGTTCTAGTGCTCAAAAGTTTAAGAACCTCGAAAAAAGCCTTCATGCTAAATTTGACCTAAATCAGACATGCTTAAGGGGTGCTGCCCGGTGGTAAAGGTTTGACAATTTTCGATCTTGAAAAAGCACCATAGGGGGGAGTACATGAAACTTCCAAAATCGAAAAATTTTTTTGGTGCCGAAACTCTTAAAACTGCATGAAACATCGAAATTAAGTGTCACCTCAAAAAAATTTTTTTTTGAAAAAATCATCTTTCTGGAACTTAGAAAAATTTTCATTATTTTTCTAAGTCCCAAAAAGTCGATGTTGATTTCTATACTAAATTTGGCCGCACTGCGTGTGATAATTATTTCTCACATGAGATTGGTGCTAACGGGCGACGGTGAGATAACAATTATGGCCCTTCTGGCAACTAGGTTTTCTGATCACGATCGATAATATAGCGCTCCCGCTCCCTCCGATCAGTCAGTAGAAATTTAACTAGTGAAGCGAGCAGATCGCACTGTGAACAGTCCCGCAGAAAAGTAATAAAGTCAAGTTATAATTTGTTTAAATGAAGTGTAATTCGTATGTTCTGAAATAAATTACTTACCTGTTAAACTTGGAAGAGACTTACTTACCTGTGCTGCAGTGATCCGAAGTACTTACCTGTGTAGAACTGTTGACCTGAAAAGTAAAATTACTTGCCTGTTTGTGCGCGAATCCACTGCTGGTACATCTTACCAAGCGATTTTCTGCTGCTGGCTGCTGCTTTCGGTGCAGCGTGAGCATACCTGTGGAACGGCAATCTTTCGCGAATAGGGTAATGCACCTATTCCTGCTTGTGTCCGCTCGGAGAAATTCTGGTGACAAAAAGAAGATAATCACAACGTAGGGTAAGCGACATCAGTCGACTTTTTCAAAAAATTTTTTGTCGAGATGACACTAAATCTCGACGTTTCATGCAATTCTAAGCCTTTGGCATCAAAAATTTTTTTTCGATTTCGAAAATTTCATGTACTCTCCCCTATGGTGATTTTTAAAGATATATGAAAATTCCACTAAGTGGACTAAGAAGGGTTTTTGCCTTTCTCTATAGAAAGGTATTAGAATTGCTGGAAAAATCGACTTTCGAACGGAGCCTTGGAGACCCATAGTGTTATATACCATTCGACTCAGTTCGTCGAGATCGGAAAATGTCTGTGTGTGTGTGTGTGTGTGTGTGTGTGTATGTGTGTGTGTGTGTGTGTGTGTGTGTGTGTGTGTGTGTGTGTATGTATGTGCACTTTTCGAAGATATTTGAACGCGCTCAATTTTCTCAGAGATGGCTGAACCGATTTTAACAAACTTGGGCTCGTTTGAAAGCTACTGTCGGGCCATTGATCAAGTTCAAAGATCAAATGGCTGTGACTTTTGGTTCCGGAGATATGATTGTATAAGTGACGTAACCGACAAAAAGCGTTGTATTTGAACGCGCTCAATTTTCTCAGAGATGGCTGAACCGATTTTAACAAACTCGGGCTCGTTTGAAAGCTACTGTCGGACCATTGATCAAGTTTGAAGATCAAATGGCTGTGAGTTTTGATTCCGAAGATATGATTGTATAAGTGACGTAACCGACAAAAAGCGTTGTATTTGAACGCGCTCAATTTTCTCAGAGATGGCTGATCCGATTTTAACAAACTTGGGCTCGTTCGAAAGCTACTGTCGGTCCGTTGACCAAGTTCGAAGATCAAATGGTTGTGACTTTTGGTTCCAGATATATGATGGTATAAGTGACGTAACCGACAAAACACGTTGATTTTTACCGCTCTTATATATATAAGGGTGCCAAAATTTTAGGCTCAACTCTATTTTCGTAAAGTTCTAGTGCTCAAAAGTTTAAGCACCTCGAAAAAAACCTTCATGCAAAATTTGACCTAAATCGGACATGCTTAAGGGGTGCTGCCCGGTGGTAAAGGTTTGGCAATTTTCGCTCTTGAAAAAGCACCATAGGGGGGAGTACATGAAATTTCCAAAATCGAAAATTTTTTTTGATGCCAAAACTCTTAAAACTGCATAAAACATCGAAATTTAGTGTCATCTCAAAAAAAATTTTTTTTGGAAAAAATCAACTTTCTGGGACTTAGAAAAATTTTCATATTTTTTCCAAGTCCCAAAAAGTCGATTTTTTCAAAAAAAATTTTTTTCGAGATGACACTAAATCTCGACGTTTCATGCAATTCTAAGCCTTTTGGCATCAAAAATTTTTTTTCGATTTCGAAAATTTCATGTACTCCCCCTTATGGTGATTTTTCAAGATATATGAAAATTTCACTAAGTGGACTAAGAAGGCTTTTTGCCTTTCTCTATAGAAAGGTATTAGAATTGCTGGAAAAACCGACTTTCGAACGGAGCCTCGGAGACCCATAGTGTTATATACCATTCGACTCACTTCATCGAGATCGGAAAATGTCTGTGTGTGTGTGTGTGTATGTATGTGTGTGTGTGTATGTGTGTATGTATGTGTGTGTGTGTGTGTGTGTGTATGTATGTGCACTTTTCGAAGATATTTGAACGCGCTCAATTTTCTCAAAGATGGCTGAACCGATTTGAACAAACTTGGGCTCGTTTGAAAGCTACTGTCGGGCCATTGATCAAGTTCAAAGATCAAAAAGCTGTTACTTTTGGTTCCGGAGATATGATTGTATAAGTGACGTAACCGACAAAAAGCGTTGTATTTGAACGCGCTCAATTTTCTCAGACATGGCTGAACCGATTTTAACAAACTCGGGCTCGTTTAAAGGCTACTGTCGGGCCATTGATCAAGTTCAAAGATCAAATGGCTGTGACTTTTGGTTCCGGAGATATGATTGTGCAAGTTACGTAAGTGACAAAAAGCGTTGTATTTGAACGCGCTCTTTAGATTAGCATCACTGATTACAAATAGGCATCGCAAATGTCAAGCACTAGTTTGGAAAAATGATGCTGACTGTGTGACATAAACACTGAAGCATGCTTTTGTGAACTACTCGAATCAGTCTGAATCAATTGGTGTCATAATTAGTATCCAAAATTATTTAATAAAAGTATGAAACATATTTTCATGAGACTGTTATGAAAGAAGAGAAAGGCATTATCACACCACTAGGTGGATTAAGAAGGGTTTTGCCTTTCTCTATAGAAAGGTATTAGAATTGCTGGAAAAACCGACTTTCGAACGGAGCCTCGGAGACCCATAGTGTTATATACCATTCGACTCAGTTCGTCGAGATCGGAAAATGCCTGTGTGTGTATGTATGTATGTGTGTGTGTGTGTGTGTATGTGTGTGCACTTTTCGAAGATATTTGAACGCGCTTAATTTTCTCAGAGATGGCTGAACCGATTTTAACAAACTTGGGCTCGTTTGAAAACTACTGTCGTACCATTGATCAAGTTCGAAGATCAAATGGCTGTGACTTGTGGTTCCGGTGATATGATTGTATAAGTGACGTAACCGACAAAAAGCGTTGTATTTGAACGCGCTCCATTTTCTCAGAGATGGTTGATCCGATTTTAACAAACTTGGGCTCGTTTGAAAACTACTATCGGGCCATTGATCAAGTTCGAAGATCAAATGGCTGTGACTTTTGGTTCCGGAGATATGATTGTATAAGTGACGTAACCGACAAAAAGCGTTGTATTTGAACGCGCTCAATTTTCTCAGAGATGGTTGATCCGATTTTAACAAACTTGGGCTCGTTTGAAAGCTACTATCAAGCCATTGATCAAGTTCGAAGATCAAATGGTTGTGACCTTTGGTACCGGAGATATGATTATATAAGTCACGTATCCGACAAAAAGCGTTGTATTTGAACGCGCTCAATTTTCTCAGAGATGGCTGAACCAATTTTAACAAACTCTGGCTCGTTTGAAAGCTACTATCGGGCCATTGATCAAGTTCGAAGATCAAATGGCTGTGACTTTTGGTTCCGGAGATATGATTGTATAAGTGACGTAACCGACAAAAAGCGTTGAATTTGAACTCGCTCATTTTCTCAGAGATGGCTGAACCGATTTTAACAATCTTGGGCTCGTTTGAAAACTACTGTTGTACCATTGATCAAGTTCGAAGATCAAATGGCTGTGACTTTTGGTTCCGGAGATATGATTGTATAAGTGACGTAACCGACAAAAAGCGTTGTATTTGAACGCGCTCAATTTTCTCAGAGATGGTTGATCCGATTTTAACAAACTTGGGCTCGTTTGAAAGCTACTATCGGGCCATTGATCAAGTTCGAAGATTAAATGGTTGTGACTTTTGGTACCGGAGATATGATTGTATAAGTGACATAACCGACAAAAAGCGTTGTATTTGAACGCGCTCAATTTTCTCAGAGATGGCTGAACCGATTTTAACAATACCATTGATCAAGTTCGAAGATCAAATGGCTGTGACTTTTGGTTCCGGAGATATGATTGTATAAGTGACGTAACCGACAAAAAGCGTTGTATTTGAACGCGCTCAATTTTCTCAGAGATGGTTGATCCGATTTTAACAAACTTGGGCTCGCTTGAAAACTAACCAACAAAAAGCGTTGTATTTGAACGCGCTCAATTTTCTCAGAGATGGTTGATCCGATTTTAACAAACTTCTGCTCGTTTGAAAGCTACTATCGGGCCATTGATCAAGTTCGAAGATCAAATGGTTGTGACTTTTGGTTTCAGATATATGATGGCATAAGTGATGTAACCGACAAAACACGATGATTTTTACCGCTCTTATATATATAAGGGTGCCAAAATTTTGGGATCACCTCTATTTTCGTTAAGTTCTAGTGCTCAAAAGTTTAAGCACCTCGAAAAAAACCTTCATGCAGAATTTGACCTAAATCAGACATGCTTAAGGGGTGCTGCCCGGTGGTAAAGGTTTGACAATTTTCGATCTTGAAAAAGCACCATAGGGGGGAGTACATGAAATTTCCAAAATCGAAAATTTTTTTTGATGCCGAAACTCTTAAAACTGCATGAAACATCGAAATTTAGTGTCATCTCAAAAAAAATTTTTTTTGAAAAAATCAACTTTCTGGAACTTTTCATTATTTTTCTAAGTCCCAAAAAGTCGACTTTTTCAAAAAATTTTTTTTCGAGATGACACTAAATCTCGACGTTTCATGCAATTCTAAGCCTTTTGGCATCAAAAATTTTTTTTCGATTTCGAAAATTTCATGTACTCCCCCTTATGGTGATTTTTCAAGATATATGAAAATTTCACTAAGTGGACTAAGAAGGCTTTTTGCCTTTCTCTATAGAAAGGTATTAGAATTGCTGGAAAAACCGACTTTCGAACGGAGCCTCGGAGACCCATAGTGTTATATACCATTCGACTCACTTCATCGAGATCGGAAAATGTCTGTGTGTGTGTGTATGTATGTGTGTGTGTGTATGTGTGTATGTATGTGTGTGTGTGTGTGTGTATGTATGTGCACTTTTCGAAGATATTTGAACGCGCTCAATTTTCTCAAAGATGGCTGAACCGATTTGAACAAACTTGGGCTCGTTTGAAAGCTACTGTCGGGCCATTGATCAAGTTCAAAGATCAAAAAGCTGTTACTTTTGGTTCCGGAGATATGATTGTATAAGTGACGTAACCGACAAAAAGCGTTGTATTTGAACGCGCTCAATTTTCTCAGACATGGCTGAACCGATTTTAACAAACTCGGGCTCGTTTAAAGGCTACTGTCGGGCCATTGATCAAGTTCAAAGATCAAATGGCTGTGACTTTTGGTTCCGGAGATATGATTGTGCAAGTTACGTAAGTGACAAAAAGCGTTGTATTTGAACGCGCTCTTTAGATTAGCATCACTGATTACAAATAGGCAACGCAAATGTCAAGCACTAGTTTGGAAAAATGATGCTGACTGTGTGACATAAACACTGAAGCATGCTTTTGTGAACTACTCGAATCAGTCTGAATCAATTGGTGTCATAATTAGTATCCAAAATTATTTAATAAAAGTATGAAACATATTTTCATGAGACTGTTATGAAAGAAGAGAAAGGCATTATCACACCACTAGGTGGATTAAGAAGGGTTTTGCCTTTCTCTATAGAAAGGTATTAGAATTGCTGGAAAAACCGACTTTCGAACGGAGCCTCGGAGACCCATAGTGTTATATACCATTCGACTCAGTTCGTCGAGATCGGAAAATGCCTGTGTGTGTATGTATGTATGTGTGTGTGTGTGTGTGTGTATGTGTGTGCACTTTTCGAAGATATTTGAACGCGCTTAATTTTCTCAGAGATGGCTGAACCGATTTTAACAAACTTGGGCTCGTTTGAAAACTACTGTCGTACCATTGATCAAGTTCGAAGATCAAATGGCTGTGACTTGTGGTTCCGGTGATATGATTGTATAAGTGACGTAACCGACAAAAAGCGTTGTATTTGAACGCGCTCCATTTTCTCAGAGATGGTTGATCCGATTTTAACAAACTTGGGCTCGTTTGAAAACTACTATCGGGCCATTGATCAAGTTCGAAGATCAAATGGCTGTGACTTTTGGTTCCGGAGATATGATTGTATAAGTGACGTAACCGACAAAAAGCGTTGTATTTGAACGCGCTCAATTTTCTCAGAGATGGTTGATCCGATTTTAACAAACTTGGGCTCGTTTGAAAGCTACTATCAAGCCATTGATCAAGTTCGAAGATCAAATGGTTGTGACCTTTGGTACCGGAGATATGATTATATAAGTCACGTATCCGACAAAAAGCGTTGTATTTGAACGCGCTCAATTTTCTCAGAGATGGCTGAACCAATTTTAACAAACTCTGGCTCGTTTGAAAGCTACTATCGGGCCATTGATCAAGTTCGAAGATCAAATGGCTGTGACTTTTGGTTCCGGAGATATGATTGTATAAGTGACGTAACCGACAAAAAGCGTTGAATTTGAACTCGCTCATTTTCTCAGAGATGGCTGAACCGATTTTAACAATCTTGGGCTCGTTTGAAAACTAACCAACAAAAAGCGTTGTATTTGAACGCGCTCAATTTTCTCAGAGATGGTTGATCCGATTTTAACAAACTTGGGCTCGCTTGAAAACTAACCAACAAAAAGCGTTGTATTTGAACGCGCTCAATTTTCTCAGAGATGGTTGATCCGATTTTAACAAACTTCTGCTCGTTTGAAAGCTACTATCGGGCCATTGATCAAGTTCGAAGATCAAATGGTTGTGACTTTTGGTTCCAGATATATGATGGCATAAGTGATGTAACCGACAAAACACGATGATTTTTACCGCTCTTATATATATAAGGGTGCCAAAATTTTGGGATCACCTCTATTTTCGTTAAGTTCTAGTGCTCAAAAGTTTAAGCACCTCGAAAAAAACCTTCATGCAGAATTTGACCTAAATCAGACATGCTTAAGGGGTGCTGCCCGGTGGTAAAGGTTTGACAATTTTCGATCTTGAAAAAGCACCATAGGGGGGAGTACATGAAATTTCCAAAATCGAAAATTTTTTTTGATGCCGAAACTCTTAAAACTGCATGAAACATCGAAATTTAGTGTCATCTCAAAAAAAATTTTTTTTGAAAAAATCAACTTTCTGGAACTTTTCATTATTTTTCTAAGTCCCAAAAAGTCGACTTTTTCAAAAAATTTTTTTTCGAGATGACACTAAATCTCGACGTTTCATGCAATTCTAAGCCTTTTGGCATCAAAAATTTTTTTTCGATTTCGAAAATTTCATGTACTCCCCCCTATGGTGATTTTTCAAGATATATGAAAATTCCACTAAGTGGACTAAGAAGGGTTTTTGCCTTTCTCTATAGAAAGGTATTAGAATTGCTGGAAAAACCGACTTTCGAACGGAGCCTCGGAGACCCATAGTGTTATATACCATTCGACTCAGTTCGTCGAGATCGGAAAATGTGTGTTTGTGTTTGTGTGTGTGTGTGTGTATGTATGTGTGTGTGTATGTGTGTGCACTTTTCGAAGATATTTGAACGCGCTCAATTTTCTCAGAGATGGCTGAACCAATTTGAACAAACTCGGGCTCGTTTGAAAGCTATTGTCGGGCCATTGATTAAGTTTGAAGATCAAATGGCTGTGACTTTTGGTTCCGGAGATATGATTGTATAAGTGACGTAACCGACAAAAAGCGTTGTATATGAACGCGCTCAATTTTCTCAGAGATGGCTGATCCGATTTTAACAAACATCTGCTCGTTTGAAAGCTACTGTCGGGCCATTGATCAAGTTCGAAGATCAAATGGTTGTGACTTTTGGTTCCGGAGATATGATTGTATAAGTGACGTAACCGACCAAAAGCGTTGTATTTGAACGCGCTCAATTTTCTCAGAGATGGCTGAACCGATTTTAACAAACTTGGGCTCGTTTCAAAGCTACTGTCCTACTATTGATCAAGTTCGAAGATCAAATGGCTGTGACTTTTGGTTCCGGTGATATGATTGTATAAGTGCCGTAACCGACAAAAAGCGTTGTATTTGAACGCGCTCCATTTTCTCAGAGATGGTTGATCCGATTTTAACAAACTTGGGCTCGTTTGAAAGCTACTATCGGGCCATTGATCAAGTTCGAAGATCAAATGGTTGTGACTTTTAGTTCCAGATATATGATGGCATAAGTGACGTAACCGACAAAACACGATGATTTTTACCGCTCTTATATATATAAGGGTGCCAAAATTTTGGGATCACCTCTATTTTCGTTAAGTTCTAGTGCTCAAAAGTTTAAGCACCTCGAAAAAAGCTTTCATGCAAAATTTGACCTAAATCTGATATGCTTAAGGGGTGCATCCCGGTGGTAAAGGTTTGACAATTTTCGATCTTGAAAAAGCACCATAGGGGGGAGTACATGAAATTTCCAAAATCGAAAATTTTTTGATGCCGAAACTCTTAAAACTGCATAAAACATCGAAATTTAGTGTCATCTCAAAAAAATTTTTTTTTGAAAAAATCAACTTTCTGGAACTTAGAAAAATTTTCATTATTTTTCTAAGTCCCAAAAAGTCGACTTTTTCAAAAAAAATTTTTTCGAGATGACACTAAATCTCGACGTTTCATGCATTTCTAAGCCTTTTGGCATCAAAATTTTTTTTTCGATTTCGAAAATTTCATGTACTCCCCCCTATGGTGATTTTTCAAGATATATGAAAATTCCACTAAGTGGACTAAGAAGGGTTTTTGCCTTTCTCTCTAGAAAGGTATTAGAATTGCTGGAAAAACCGACTTTCGAACGGAGCCTCGGAGACCCATAGTGTTATATACCATTCGACTCAGTTCGTCGAGATCGGAAAATGTCTGTGTGTGTGTGTGTGTGTGTGTGTGTGTGTGTGTGTGTGTGTGTGTGTGTGTGTATGCATGTGTGTGTATGTGTGTGCACTTTTCGAAGATATTTGAACGCGCTCAATTTTCTCATAGATGGCTGAACCGATTTGAACAAACTCGGGCTCATTTGAAAACTACTGTCGGGTCATTGATCAAGTTCGAAGATCAAATGGCTGTGACTTTTGGTTCCGGAGATATTATTGTATAAGTGATGTAACCGACAAAATGCGTTGTATTTGAACGCGCTCAATTTTCTCAGAGATGGCTGAACCGATTTTAACAAACTTGGGCTCGTTTGAAAGCTACTGTCGTACCATTGATCAAGTTCGAAGATCAAATGGCTGTGACTTTTGGTTCCGGAGATATGATTGTATAAGTGACGTAACCGACAAAAAGCGTTGTATTTGAACGCGCTCAATTTTCTCAGAGATGGCTGAACCGATTTTAACAAACTCAGGCTCGTTTGAAAGCTACTATCGGGCCATTGATCAAGTTCGAAGATCAAATGGTTGTGACTTTTGGTTCCAGATATATGATGGCATAGGTGACGTAACCGACAAAAAGCGTTGTATTTGAACGCGCTCAATTTTCTCAGAGATGGTTGATCCGATTTTAACAAACTTGGGCTCGTTTGAAAGCTACTATCGGGCCATTGATCAAGTTCGAAGATCAAATGGTTGTGACTTTTGGTTCCAGATATATGATGGCATAAGTGACGTAGCCGACAAAACACGATGATTTTTACCGCTCTTATATATAAGGGTGCCAAAATTTTGGGATCACCTCTATTTTCGTTAAGTTCTAGTGCTCAAAAGTTTAAGCACCTCGAAAAAAGCCTTCATGCAAAATTTGACCTAAATCAGACATGCTTAAGGGGTGCTGCCCGGTGGTAAAGGTTTGACAATTTTCGATCTTGAAAAAGCACCATAGGGGGGAGTACATGAAATTTCCAAAATCGAAAATTTTTTTTGATGCCGAAACTCTTAAAACTGCATGAAACATCGAAATTTAGTGTCATCTCAAAAAAATTTTTTTTTGAAAAAATCAACTTTCTGGAACTTAGAAAAATTTTCATTATTTTTCTAAGTCCCAAAAAGTCGACTTTTTCAAAAAAATTTTGTTCGAGATGACACTAAATCTCGACGTTTCATGCAATTCTAAGCCTTTTGGCATCAAAAATTTTTTTTCGATTTCGAAAATTTCATGTACTCCCCCCTATGGTGATTTTTCAAGATGTATGAAAATTCCACTAAGTGGACTAAGAAGGGTTTTTGCCTTTCTTTATAGAAAGGTATTAGAATTGCTGGGAAAACCGACTTTCGAACGGAGCCTCGGAGACCCATAGTGTTATATACCATTCGACTCAGTTCGTCGAGATCGTTTTAGATTAGCATCACTGATTACAAATAGGCAACGCAATTGTCAAGCACTAATTTGGAAAAATGATGCTGACTGTGTGACATAAACACTGAAGCATGCTTTTGTGAACTACTGGAATCAATCTGCATCAATTGTTGTCAAAATTAGTGTCCAAAATTATTTAATAAAAGTATAAAACATATTTTCATGAGACTGTTATGAAAGAAGAGAAAGGCATTATCACACCACTAGGTGGATTAAGAAGGGTTTTTTAGATTAGCATCACTGATTACAAATAGGCAACGCAATTGTCAAGCACTAATTTGGAAAAATGATGCTGACTGTGTGACATAAACACTGAAGCATGCTTTTGTGAACTACTCGAATCAATCTGCATCAATTGTTGTCAAAATTAGTGTCCAAAATTATTTAATAAAAGTATGAAACATATTTTCATGAGACTGTTATGAAAGAAGAGAAAGGCATTATCACACCACTAGGTGGATTAAGAAGGGTTTTTAGATTAGCATCACTGATTACAAATAGGCAACGCAAATGTCAAGCACTGGTTTGGAAAAAAGATGCTGACTGTGTGACATAAACACTGAAGCATGCTTTTGTGAACTACTCGAATCAATCTGAATCGATTGGTGTCAAAATTAATATCCAAAATTATTTAATAAATGTATAAAACATATTTTCATGAGACTGTTATGAAAGAAGAGAAAGGCATTATCACACCACTAGGTGGATTAAGAAGGGTTTTTTCAATGCTAATGACTGGCAGCTGTGACGTAATCGCTCTTGTCGAAAGCGAAACTAGCTGTGCAGACGACACAAAACACATCTGCTCGCAGTGGCGATAGAATCCAAACTGATTCAATTTGTGTTAAGAGATTTAATTTTATGTGATTTCGTTTGTAGCTTTTCCACTAATGGGCGGTCCTAACGGCTATAAAAATAGCCGCATACAGAATTTTAATGTCGATTATTTAATTTAGGATTTGCATAATTTATTGAAAGAAACTATCAATATGCTGTAGGGATTCGTTTCTAGAATTCAGAAGGACCAAATTGAAGAACTCACTACGATATTCACCACTTTTCGGAACATTTTTCTTGAACGATTTGTTGTAGAGCAGCAGATATTTTGTTCTCTTCCTCAGAACGCGTTCTGATTGGCTGGTGTTGACATGGGTCAAATGAGATAAGGTTTTCAACAGTGTACTATTGAAATACTTCAATGCTTTTGCTATACACGTTTAAGTTGAAAAATTTCGATTCTATTGGTAGTTAGATTATATAAATCCTTCCACAGATCACTGAGCTATGAGCTTTCAAAATACGAGAAAGGCAAACGCGCCTTATGAATTATCCTCTTTGATACTCGTTTATACCAAACATTTCAGAAAAGTTGAAATTTGAACTATTTGAGATTATGCCACACAACTAAAAAATTGATCATAAAATTGTGATCATATTTCCGATGGCGTGTAGCAAAAATTATGTTGATTCGTTAGATACAACAAGAGATATTCACGATCAAAAACTTATCACTCTCTCAGAGGGTAAATTTTGAAAAGGCACCCCATAGTAAAGTAAGTCTTATTCACGACAAAAATTAAACCTCCTTAGACTATCAAAGGACCTGACCTCGCGATATTCTACAGTAAAAAAAATTGAAAAAGTACGCCCGGACAAGCTTAGGGTCTTGTTAGCCAGTACAAAACAGGCTAATGAGATCGTTCAAAGTGAGCATTTCACGCGAGAGTATCGCGTATACGTACCAGCTCGCGAAGTCGAGATAGACGGCGTGATCACCGATCCGAGTCTGACTTGCGAGGACGTTCTTAAGCATGGAGCAGGCGGTTTTAAAAACCCACTACTCAAGATCGTTAAGATACTGGACTGCAAGCAATTGCGTTCAGTATCGACCGCTGAGGATGGGACTAAGTTCTATATCCCATCGGACTCGTATCGAGTGACTTTCGCTGGCTCGGCTTTGCCTAATTACGTCCTCCTGGACCGAGTTCGTTTACCTGTTCGCCATTTTGTGCCGCGGGTCATGAACTGCACCAATTGCAAACAATTGACACATACAGCATCCCATTGTTGCAATAAATCCCGGTGTATAAAGTGTGGAGGGAGCCATGCGGATAACTCCTGCAGTGGAAACAATGAAAAGTGTCTCTACTGTAAGGAGGGGCCGCATGACGTCCAAACGCTCATTTGCGGAAATGTTGAAATGTGCTACGCCACCTACCGAAAATCCTTACGCTTACTTGTCAACTGACGAGAGCGAAACTTAAACTTCCACGATTTTAACATTATTCGTCTGGATCAAGATGATCCCTATGGAGGAGTACTTTTGGGGATCAAAAAGTGCTATTCTTTCTATCGCATTAACCTCCCCTCGATACCAGGTATTGAAGTTGTCGCATGTCATGTTACAATCAAAGGCAAGGACCTTTACATTGCTTCCATCTACATTCCCCCAAGAGCCTCGGTTGGGCATCGGCGGCTCTGTGATATCATAGAGCTGCTTCCCGCACCGACGTTGGTTTTAGGAGACTTTAACTTACACGGTACGGGATGGGGCTGTCTTCTCGACGATAACAGATCAACTATGATCCATGATATTTGCGACAACAATATTGACAACAATATGACAATATTGAATACGGGAGAAATGACACGAATTCCTGCACCACCAGCAAGACCAAGTGCGCTGAATTTATCCCTTTGCTCGACATCGCTACGGTTGGATTGCACGTGGAAGGTGATCCCTGATCCCCACGGTAGCGATCATCTACCTATCGTGATTTCAATCGCCTACGGATTAAGACCATCGGAGACAATCAATGTTTCGTATGACCTCACACGAAATATTGACTGGAAATGCTACGCAAATTCGATATCTGAGGAACTAGAAACAACACAAGAACTTCCTTCGGAGGAAGAGTACATGTTTTTGGCTGGCCTAGTTCTTGACACCGCGACTCAAGCTCAGACGAAACGTGTACCCGGCGCGAAAACTACCATCCGACCCCCCAACCCGTGGTGGGACAAAGAGTGCTCAGAATTAAACGCGGAGAGAACTTCATCATTTGTCAAGTTTAGGAAAAACGGAACAGCTGATAATTTTAGAAACTACGCGGCATGGGACGCTAAAATGAAAAGCTTGAATAAGGCGAAGAAAAGCGGATAGTGGCGTCGATTCGTAGACGGATAATCGAGAGAAACATCAATGAGCACTCTTTTGAACACAGCCCGACGAATGCGCAACAAAAACACCACAAACGAAAGCGAGGAATATTCTAACCGCTGGATATTCGATTTCGCTAAAAACGTATGCCCAGACTCTGCTCCGAACCAGAGGATCTCCCGCGCCGGGACGTCAAATACAAACGAAACACCGTTTTCGATGGTAGAGTTCTCACTTGCGCTCTTATCGTGTAACAATAAAGCTCCGGGGTTAGACAAAATCAAATTCAACTTGTTGAAAAATTTGCCTGACTCTGGCAAAAGGCGCTTAATGAATTTATTCTTGAGGATAATATTGTCCCACGTGACTGGAGACAAGTAAGAATTATTGCCATTCAGAAACCAGGGAAACCAGCTTCTGATCACAATTCATATCGGCCGATTGCTATGCTTTCCTGTATTCGGAAATTGTTCGAAAAAATGATTCTGTTTCGTCTAGACAATTGGGTCGAGACTAATAACTTAATTTCAGATACACAATTCGGCTTCCGCAGGGGCAAAGGAACGAACGATTGTCTTGCGTTGCTCTCAACCGAAATTCAAATCGCATTTGCTCGTAAAGAACAAATGGCGTCAGCTTTCCTAGATCTCAAGGCGGCTTTTGATTCAGTTTCCATAAACATCCTATCTGAAAAGTTGCATCAGCATGGTCTTTCACCAATTTTGAATAACTTTTTGTATAATCTGTTGTCCGAGAAATACATGTATTTTACACATGGTGATTTGTCGACAATACGATTCAGTTACATGGGTCTTCCTCAGGGCTCATGCTTAAGCCCCCTTTTATACAACTTTTACGTAAACAACATTGATGAATGTATCAACACATCCTGCACGCTAAGACAATTTGCCGACGACAGCGTTGTGTCTATTATAGGACCCAAAGCTACCGATCTCCAAGGACCATTGCAAGATACCCTCAACAACTTGACAACATGGGCTCTTCAAATGGGTATCGAGTTCTCTACGGAGAAAACTGAGCTGGTTGTATTTTCAAGGAAGCGAGAACCAGCACAATTACATCTTCAACTAGGAGGTAAAACCATAGCTCAGGTCTTTACATTTCAATATCTCGGGGTCTGGTTCGACTCCAAAGGCACCTGGGGATGTCACATTAGGTATCTGAAACAAAAATGCCAGCAGAGAATCAATTTTCTTCGCACAATAACCGGAAATTGGTGGGATGCCCACCCAGGAGACCTGATCAGGCTTTACCAAAAAACGATATTGTCCGTAATGGAATATGGATGCTTCTGCTTCCGATCCGCTGCGAACACCCATTTCATTAAACTGGAAAGAATTCAGTATCGTTGTTTGCGTATTGCCTTAGGTTGCATGCAGTCGACTCATACGACGAGTCTCGAAATGCTCGCGGGCGTCTTACCGTTGAAAATCGATTCTGGGATCTCTCATATCGATTGCTAATCCGATGCGACATCTTGAATCCGATGGTGATTGAAAACTTCGGAACGCGTCGCAGAATTAGCTGCCATTTAGTACACCCTTGAGATCATTGAAACCTTGCCCAAAGACCATTACTTCATTGTCACGGACAGTCTAAGCTCAATAGAGGCTCTCCGGGCAATGAAGCCAGGAAAGTATCCCCCTTATTTTTTGGGGAAAATACGGGGACATTTGAGAACTTTATCTGAACGGTCTTATATCGTTAGTCTGGGTCCCTTCGCATTGTTCCATTCCGGGCAATGAAAAGGCAGACTCATTGGCTAAGGTGGGTGCATTGGAAGGTGATATTTATGAAAGACCAATCTGCTTCAATGAATTTTTCAGTATCTCTCGTCAGAAAACTCTCGTAGGTTGGCAAACTTCATGGACGAATGACGAACTGGGACGATGGCTACACTCCATTATCCCTAAGGTATCGACAAAACCTTGGTTCAGGGGGTTGACCGTGAGTCGCGATTTCATTCGTGTTATGTCGCGGCTCATGTCAAATCACTACACTTTCAACGCATATCTCCGGCGTGCTGGGTTCGCGGAGAGCGGTCTTTGCTTCTGTGGCGTCGGTTATCAGGACATCCAGCATGTCGTGTGGTCGTGCGTAGAGTATCGTGACGCCAGGTCGAAGTTACAGGAATCCCTCAGGGCCCGAGGTAGACCGCCTGAGGTTCCGGTTCGGGATGTGTTGGCGAGTCGGGATAGTTTATATATACTTCTCATAAACCAGTACCTTAATCACATTGATATACAAGTGTAATGTGTTATTTCTCGCTCAGAAACTATAAACTCCACCTACAGGTTCGACACTAACATTCGCCCGATTCTCTCGATCCCCGTCCCTGTCCACCATCGTCATTGGAACTAACAAGATCGTTTATTGTCACTAACTTTTTCGTTCCCCCTTCCCTGTCTCTTCACGATCTCGATGGCAACTAATTAGATCACTATCGTTTTCAGACATTCTGTTCCCACATCCCCTTTTTACCCCGTTTCCACAATATTTACTTTTTTTTCATTCTCTTCCGCAACATCACCATCATCGTCCACGGAAGACCGCTCCAGTCGAAAACCAGCATGCGGGCCACCCACCGGGCCTTCGTAGCCTGGGGTTGTTTCTCGCGGACCCACACGGACCGATGGATGCGGCCAACATGGATAGTCGCCTACTGAAAGCTGAATACTCGAGAATCCGCTACCCCGATTCTACATTACATAATGATACTATTCTAGTTTTAAGTTAGTCGTAATTAAGATTAGTAAATACCCTTGGCATCTTAGAGCTTAAGCAGTGTGCCTAAAAATTATATTATAATATTGAATAAAAAAAATAATCTCAAATAGTTCAAAATTAAACTTTTCTGAAATGTTTGGTATAAACGAGTATCGAAGAGAATAATTCATAAAGCGCGTTTGCCTTTAACGTATTTTGAAAGCTCATAGCTCAGTGATCTGTGGAAGGATTTATATAATCTAACTACTAATAGAATCGAAAATTTTCTACTTGAACGTGTATCGCAACAACATTGAAGTTTTTCAATAGTACACTATTGAAAAACCTTTTTGATTTAACCCAGCACCAGCCAATCAGAACGCGAGATGTCTGCATCCATACAAGAGCATCCATATAAAAGTTGAGTGGTTCAGTAGCAGGTATAAAAAGAAATGTGATGTGAGAAATAGCGTCATTTAAGTTAAAGCAGCTACTCTGAACGCACGATACCCCGTCAGCACGATGACACCGAAAACCGGTAGAAAGGCAACACAAAAGTCCAGCAAGGCCCATTCAAAGCACTTTTCAGTGCTAAAGATCATCCTAAAGAACTAGTTAAATTTTATCGCTTACTGTTGCCGAAACAAAACAAACAAGAGAACCATCTCAGATCTTAATATTTCCTACCAAAAGATTCATCAAGATGGAACTTAAAGTAATTTGCACCGTCACTAACACATTCAATTACGAACGGCAATGCGAAAGCGAAAGTGATGATGTTGAACACATCTTTATACTAGTATGCAAATATGCCGTGCGAAACCGAGTTGCCACGTATACAGATCAAAATAAATTTTTGTCGAGAATACTTCATTATGCGGCCGAGAACAAAAATGAACAAATTGTTAGAACAAAGGTTTCCACTTGATTCGCGCATTCTACTTTCCAGGCGTATCAGAACTGCCTAAACTTAGAGCAATCTTAAATATTTCTTTATCACAGTGATGTGATCGTCCGGGGTCGACAGGGTTTTTGTTCAACTCCTCGTCGTTACGGATGGCCAGCTGCAGATGGCGAGGAATGATTTTCATTTTCTTGTCACGGGTAGCGTTACTGGCCAATTCCAACACTTCGGCAGCCAAGAACTCCATCACTGCCGCCAGATAGACCGGTTCACCGACATCGATACGCTCGGCGTAGTTCCCCTTCCGGAGCAGACGATGGATTCTGACAACTGCGAACTGCAAACCAGCACGGTTTGAGCGGGACTTTGCCTTGCCCTTAACTGTTCCTCCTGTGTGCGTGTTTCTGCGTAAATATTCCACAAGATGCTGTTAACAGCTAGACAGTCAATTCAGTATTACTGGCTGCCGCTGCTCTCTCTTTTATGTGATTTAACTGTTTCCCGTTCTGTGAACAGAAAAAGGAATTTTGGCAAAGGGGCTGTCCACCGCTGCCAGTAGCAGGTATAAAATGAAATGTGATGTGATAAATAGCGTCATTTAAGTTAAAGCAGCTACTCTGAACGCACGAGACACCGTCAGCACGATGACACCGAAAACCGGTAGAAAGGCAGCCAAAAAGTCCAGCAAGGCCCATTCAAAGCACTTCTCAGTGCTAAAGATCATCCTAAAGAACTAGTCGAATTTTATCGCTTTCCTACCATTTTCTGGGCAACTGTTGCCGAAACAAGAAACACACGAGAACCATCTCCGATCTCAATATTTCCTACCAAAAGATTCATCAAGATGGAACTTAAAGTAATTTGCACCGTCACTAACACATTCAATTACGAACGGCAATGCGAAAGCGAAAATGATCATGTTGAACACATCTTTATACTAGCTGCCATTTATACAGACTAATCTTTATAATAATAATAATAATAATAATAATAATAATAATAATAATAATAATAATAATAATAATAATATTAATAATAATAATAATAATAATAATAATAATAATAATAATAATAATAATAATAATAATAATAATAATAATAATAATAATAATAATAATAATAATAATAATAATAATAATAATCATAATAATAATAATAATAATAATAATAATAATAATAATAATAATAATAATAATAATAATAATAATAATAATAATAATAATAATAATAATAATAATAATAATAATAATAATAATAATAATAATAATAATAATAATAATAATAATAATAATAATAATAATAATAATAATAATAATAATAATAATAATAATAATAATAATAATAATAATAATAATAATAATAATAATAATAATAATAATAATAAAAATAATAATAATAATAATAATAATAATAATAATAATAATAATAATAATAATAATAATAATAATAATAATAATAATAATAATAATAATAATAATAATAATAATAATAATAATAATAATAATAATAATAATAATAATAATAATAATAATAATAATAATAATAATAATAATAATAATAATAATAATAGTAATAATATTAATAATAATAATAATAATAATAATAATAATAATAATAATAATAATAATAATAATAATAATAATAATAATAATAATAATAATAATAATAATAATAATAATAATAATAATGATAATTATAATGATAATACCGTTCCTAACTCGCAGAGAACGAAGTTTTACAATGGAACTTCTGCGGGCCCATGGCGTAAAATGAAGGCATTAAAATTATTTCATATATCTAAAGAATTGACATCACGATTTCCCGCTACAAAAGAGACAGTAAGAGTCCATAAAGACAAGATCCGCGTTGTAGTCGATACCTTAAAGCAGGCTAACGAGATTGTTCTTTGTGAATTATTTACCCGCGAATATCGCGTGTATATTGATTCGAAAGACGTTGAAATAGACGGTGTTATCACTGAAGCGGGTCTTTCGGTTAAAGAGTTGCTTGAGCATGGAGTTGGACGTTTTAAAAGCACTATGCTTAAGGGAGTAAGGATACTCGAGTGTAACCCGCATAGCGTTTTGGCTACCTGGGCAGCCATGGCCACCAGAAGGCTACCAAAATTGATTCAGTTACGGTTGTCAAATCCAATTTGACAAAACAAAGTCGCCTGTATCCAAGTTAGCGGAGCGTTTTCATCTTCTCACCTTCGCTGAAAATGTCAAAGATTTCAATGTGGAAAAATCCTGCTGGATACGGTTGTATCGTTTGAGTTGTTCCTGGCAGCGGTGAGGCGTTATTCCTGGCAGCGGTGAGGCAGCCGGTCACCAGAATGTCTGCCAGCCATATTTTTCCAGCTGGCAGCGTTTAGTCAGCCGTCTGGCAGCCATGCGTATGCGGGAAGCAATTGTACTCAGCATCTTTCGAAGAAGGAAACAAAACTTATCGACCTTCAGCTTCGTTTCGAGTAACATTCGCTTAGTTCGGCTTTTCATACCAAATGTTATGAATTGCACGAACTGCAAAAATTTCGGCCACCACACTGTAGTCGAAATGTATAAAATGTCAAGGGCCTCATAAGGATAATCTTTGCGATAAAGATATTGAGAAATGTGTTTATTGTGGGGAAAGTCCTCATGATGATCTTTCAGTATGCGCTGCATTTGAGTTGCGTAAGGACAAAATGAAGTTTTCTTTAAAAGTACGGTCTAAGCGCACATATGTAACAATGCTCAAAACAATTATTTATGGCCCACCTTTGGAATCCGAAAACGGTTTTTCAAATCTTGCGGAACCAGATGAATCTGACTCTGACGGAAATAGTGAAGATACCTCGTTTGTCACTCCTCAAGGGTCTGTTAAGAGGAGATTAACAAACCACAACATACCAAAAAGACACCTAAAATTACACCTTCAAAAAAGATCCCCGTGTTAAATCTAAAAAGCCAAATCTAAAACCAAAAACTGTGCCTCCTGCTTTGTCAAATTCACAAACAATCCAGGTACTAGCACAAGAAAAGACAATAATCCAGTGGGCTCCGTTTCGCAGCCACCATCAGGATTACTGAAGTTTTCGGAAATTGTAGAATTGATTTTCGCAGCATTCAATATTTCTAAATCTCTAAAGACTATCATAACGGCATTTCTTCCAATAGTTAGAACTTTTTTGAAACACTTATCAACTTAATGGCCAGTTCTTTCAGGTTTTGTATCATTTGATGAATAATTTATCATCCTCCGCAAATGATTCAATCACTGTCCTGCAGTGGAATTGTCGAAACATCATGCCAAAACTTGATTCATTTAAAGTTTTGTTTTTTTTTGTATTGGATCTCGTTGTCACCCTTTTTCTAGGGGGAGAGGAGCTTCCATTTCCCTCCTGCGAGGATTAAGGGGCAGTTTTTTCGCTTTTCGTCACGTCATTCATTGCGCATCGGTGGTATTGTTGTTGATTTCGTTGCTAGTTGCTGTAGATGCGTCTTGTTGTACATTGTATGCAGTTGCTGGTTGGTTGGATGGTAAGTTGTTAACTGCAACTGGTGTACTTTGTTCTATAGGGGATACGTTGGATGGTTTCGTTGAAGGGGATGCTTCAATGTTGTTGGTGACTGTCACAGGTGTACTGGGGTTGCTTGGGGTTGGTGTGAAGGAAGCACCGTTTTCCTTTGGTGTAGTTGTCTCCTTGTCCAGATTATCACATAGCTTACCGTAGTGAACAGCTTTTTGGCAATATTGACATGTGGCCATCTGATTGTCATAGGTAACAAGTGATTAGCACTGGATTCTTGTATCCTGAACAAACGTACGCCATGTAGAATACTGGGGAAAAAATTCTTCCACTTTTCTTTTTCGATAGAGAGAATCTCTCCGTAGTGGGACATAGTTTTGCGAATATAAGAATCGTTGACGCTTGAGGGAAGATCATGCACACGCACTTCTGTAGCACTATCTTCCACATATACTGGAATGTTGTACTTAATATTTTCATTCTCTACATAGTGCACATTATTTTTGTCTTTAGCGAATTGAATTGCATCCAACTCTTCATAGAACTGGATATAAACAACATTATTCGTCTTATTGCATTTAAGTAAATGCACACGTTTAATGTCCAGCTGCATTTGCTCCTTAAGCAAACCTTCAAATTCTCGTATCGAAGGTCGAATGTATTTTGCACTGGCTGAAGTCACAACAATTGTATTCTTTCGTGTCGGCGGTAGCTTTTGTTCGTTTGGTTCACTCATTTCGAGATCGTTCTATTGTTCACTACACAATACTGTACTTGGTTTCTTCTGTCCCGAACGTAAGCGGTTTTGTTTTATCGACTGACTTGGATGAAATGAGCGAACTGAAAAATTTGATGTATTTGCTTTGTGCGAAACATGGCTTACATCAGCCTTAAATTTTAATGACTTTAACATTATACGTCTCGATAGAGACTCCTCGTATGGTGGAGTGCTTTTAGGAATTGAGAAATGTTATTCCATTTATAGATTAAACATTCCTTCGACTTCTAGTATAGAAGTTGTTGCTTGTCGAATAAACATTAAAGGAAAGGACATTTGCATTGCTTCGGTATATAATCCTCCAAGAGCTCGAGTTGGACAGCAACAGCCTAATGAAATTGTTAAAGCCCTTCCTGCTCCACGTTTGATTTTAGGAGGTCCAAGAGCATTAGATTCATCTCTTTGCTCGACTTCAATTCGACTAGATTGCACCTGGAAAGTATTTCCTGATTTACACGGTAGCGATCATTTACCAATCATCATCTCAATTATCAGTGACAAAGGCATTGCCAATTCAGTTAATATTCCATGTGATTTGACAGAAAATGTTGACTGGATTAAAGTCCAAAGTAATATGTCAAGTATCTTAAATTCCATGGAAGAGCTCCCCCAACTTGAGGAATATGATTTCCTCGTTTGTTCGATTTTGCAGGCCGCAGAACAAGCACAAACCAAACGATTTCTTGGTCCATCGTCTAACAGAAGGCATCCAAACCCTTGGTGGGACAAAGAGAGCTAAGATGCTAAACACGCGAAACAAAATGCTTTCAAGACATTTTTAAAACTAGGAGGAGGAACTCTTCAGAATTTTGAAAAATTCTTTACTTTAGAAATCAAGTACAAGAGCATACATTTTGCATGAAATGTAGCTATTGGAGACATTTTGTGGAAGGTTTGTCAAGAGAAACCTCAATGAGCACTCTTTGGAATACGGCCAGACGAATGAGGAATAATAACGTAGGAAATGAGAGTGAGGAATACTCGAACCGATGGATATTTAATTTTGCGAGAAAAGTTTTTCCAAATTCTGTTCCTACGCAGAGCATTATTAGGGAGTCTTCTCCAAACAATGGTACCATTGATAACCCCTTTTCAAAGATGGAATTTTCCAAAGCACTCAATTCTTGTAACAATAACGTTCCTGGGTTGGACAGAATTATATTCAACTTGGTGAAGAATCTGCCCGACCTCGCGAAATGACGTTTGTTGGAATTGTTTAATAAGTTTCTGGAGCAAAATATTGTCTCATCTGACTGGAGGCAAGTTAAAGTTATCGCCAATCAAAAGCAAGGCAAACCAGCTTCCAATCACAACTCATATAGACCCATTGCAATGTTGTCCTGCATCAGAAAATTGTTCGATAAAATTATTCTTCGACGTCTCGGCACTTGGGTCGAGACGAAAGGTTTTTTTTGTCAGATACTCAGTTTGGTTTCCGAAGAAACAAAGGGACGAATGATTGCCTTGCATTACTTTCGTCTGACATATAAATTGCCTTCGCTCAAAAACAACAAATGACGTCTGTATTTTTAGACATTAAAGGAGCATTTGATTCAGTTTCCATTGATGTTCTTTCAGACAAGTTCCACCAACATGGACTTCCAACGGTTATAAATAAATATTTGCACAACCTTTTGTCAGAGAAGTGCATGTATTTTTCACATGGCGATTTGGCAACAATCAGAATTAGCTACATTGGTCTCCCACAAGACTCATGCCTCAGTCCGCTCCTGTACAATTTCTATGTAAACGACATTGACAACTGTCTCGCATCCCCATGTACACTAAGACAATTGGCAGATGATGGCGTGGTTACAGTTACTGGACCCAAAGCTATTGATCTGCGAATGCCATTGCAAGATACCTCCATTTGGGCTGTTCATCTGGGTATAGAATTCTCTGCGGAGAAAACAGAGCTGGTCGTCTTTTCAAGAAAGCATGATCCCGCGCAACTTCAGCTTCATATGATGGGAAGAATGATCCAACAGGATTTGACTTTTAAATACCACGGGGTGTGGTTTGATTCCAAATGCACGTGGGAAAGACACATTAGGTATCTGATAACAAAATGCCAACAAAGAGTAAATTTTCTTCGAACAATAACAGAATCTTGGTGGGGTGCTCATCCAGAAGATTTAATAATATTGTATCAGACAACGATACTTTCAGTGATGGAATATGGATGCGTTTGCTTTCGTTCCGCTGCAAACTCTCATATTATCAAACTTGAGCGAATTCAGTGTCGTTGTTTGCGAATTGCCTTAGGCTGCATGCATTCGACACATACAATGAGTCTTGAAATTCTGGCAGGAGTTCTTCCATTGAAAGATCGTTTTTGGGAGCTTTCATCGCGACTGCTAATAAGATGTAAGGTACTGAATCTCCTGGTTATTAAGAACTTCGAAAAATAAGTCGAGCTTCATTTTCAAACAAGATTTATGACAGTATTTTTTAAACATTTGTCACAGGAAATCAACCCTTCAAGATATATTCCTATCCGTGACAGGCTTCTAAATGTCCCTTACTCAACTTAATTTTTCGACACATCCATGCAGCGCGAAGTGCGTGGAAACCCGGAACACCTACGCTCGATGGAAATTCCAAAAATGTTTTCAAGTAAGTTCAGGCATATTGACCCTGAGAAAATGTTTTTCACGGACGGATCACGAATTGAAGAGGCTACTGGGTTTGATATATTCAACAGGAATGTTTCGGCTTCATTCAGGCTTCAAGAACCTGCATATGTTTATATAGCAGAGTTAGCAGCAGTTCATTAGTGATGGGAGTGTGTAAGGTTTTTTTGTATTCACGACATCCAGTTATGTCTCTTCCATTACCCACCCGCCTTTTTCCATAAATACGTTTATTTCATAGGTAATATACATAAGTTTCTCTTCGCCGCGTCATTCACAATACATAATACCTTAAACCTAATAAATTTCGAATATCATATTAGTATGTTGGTATTCATTCGTTAATCTAAACACTGTTTTTATCAAGCGAGTTGCGATTATAAATTAAATTAAATGAAATATATTTATTTTGTACATGATCTTATAACTATTTCAGGTTTGTTTGTATCAGTTCATCACTTTTATTCAATATCATATAGTTGTCTATTGGTTGAACTCATGGAAGAGAAAACAGTCTAACATAAAATAAAATTCAAATTAGAGCTCCAATGGACTTAATGAAATGATAAAGAAGTTTCATGTAAGGAAGGTCACGACAAGCAAGAATGTCGCGAACTGGGACATTGGATAGTCTATAACGATACTTCACGCATGTCCAAACGACATGATCAATATCGCGATAACCTTCGCTACAAGCACAAAGATTAGTGTCGGGAAGTCTAATTCGAAGGAGATGTGCATCTAACGTGTAGTGATTCGACATGAGTCGGGACATCACACGAATGAAATCCCTATTCACATCAAGTCCCCTGAACCATGTCTTTGTCGATATGTTAGGAATAATAGAGTGCATTCACCGACCCAGATCATCTTTATCCCAAGAGGCTGGCAAGTGTTCTTTGGTGAGACGCGCTATAGAACTCGTTGAAAGCAATCGGTCGCTCATAAATTTTACCCACAATTGCACCACGTTTGGCTAAAATATCGACTCTTTCATAGCTTGGAATGAAGCAATGAGCCGGGACTTAAACCATCTTGATTTGATATTATTTTTCAATATGACGTTCAGGTATTGTTTTATTTTGCCCAAGAAAATCGGTTCATTTTTGCCAGCAGCGTTTGAGCGAATGGCTTCAATTGCACTAAGACTATCTGTGAAAAGAAAATAATGGTTTGGAGATAATGTGACGATTACACTCAATCTATAATGAACTACTGCTAACTCTGCTAAAGACTGTCCCAGAAAGTATGGACAAACTTTTATTTCGCTGTCAATAATTCACAAGTGTTAGATTTTAAAATTTTATTCTATGTACTGATAATATTTGACTACAACAACAGAATATTATTCTCAACATTTGCTACTTAGCCATTGTAGACTAGCTGGCGCACCTTCTTGCGAACGTTCCTTATTAAATTCCGTACAGACCAAGAGGTGACAAGTTTTGACACTTTTTTCCAATATTTTTCGAACTGTTGAATGGTTTCGGCTGCCGAGACATGTTTCTTAAGGGGCTGTCCATAAAAGACGTCACGCCGCAAGGGGGAGGGGGGTGTTTCATAAAACGTGACCTTTTGTGACAGGGGGGAGGGGGGGGAGGTTTTTGGAATATGACGTCCAATATTTTCAATGAGCGCATTTTTGAAATACCTAATTATATTACTGCTTTGCCCTATTTCCTGAAAAAATCTCCACAATAAATGTTTACATTCTATAGGAAAACGTGTATTTGTTGATGTAAAAGCTTCTTCTTGTAAATTCGGAAATGAGTGATGCAGGAAATCATTTCTGTTGTGATCAGCAAAAGTGCACGGAGGAGCGAGTAAATTAGTGAAATTAATAAATTTTGCCTAATATGAAATGCCTTCAAACGGTTTAACTTAAGTTATGCACTGACAATTTTTTCAGTAATTTGATTTTCTAGCATTGATAATAGTATATCATAAGAATTTCTCTTATCTGATTCTGATGCAGTTTATTCAATTGTACTTCATTTGAAAAAAAAAGCGGGAGATCAACGCTTTCCGAGAAAACCATATCCTTTCATGTCATGTTTTATGTGATTTTCCTCCACCAACATCAAAACTTATCGAATCATCCAATGATTGAACATACATAAATCAAGAATCATTTTAGCTCAAAATCACTACCCATTGTGTGACGGAAGATCAGTTCCGATATTGATCGATGTGATTTAAATTTCACTGATCAACTGATAATGAAAAGATTCTCCGGCAGTGATCTCATTTTGATGAGGCTTTGGTCTTTATTTTCTCAGCCCTGTATGCTACACTAAGGAAATATTATTCTTTACCTAAAATAATCATATATCTGTGTACCCCTAAGAGGAATAAAACAGATAATTTTAATGTTTCATCAATTCCAGCCAAATACTTTTATTAATTTATATAATTGATATTAATAAAATAATTCCGATGATTTTGTAGTTTTAGGGATATATTTTAATCTAATGACAACATGTAATAAATCGATTTTTCCCTCATAATTGTATGGTTTGTTGTACATATTGATAATGTATTGAGATGAATAATATTTATTTTGAATTCGTGACATGTGACATAGGAGGGGTGGGGGGTCTTTGCTTCTGTGACAATTTGAGACAAAGGGGGGATGGGGAGTCAAAAATCGTCAAAAAAAGCGTGACGTCTTTTATGGACAGCCCCTAAGATGTGCCTTCGTTAATGCCCAAAATTCCTCAATTGGTCGAAGTTGTGGGCAATTTGATGTATTCATGTCTTTTGGGACGAAAGTGACATTTTTGGTAGTATACCATTCTACCGTTGATTTCGAGTAGTGGCAAGAAGCAAGATCTGGCCAGAAGACAACAGCATCCTTGTGGTTTCGAATCATGGGTAGAAGTCGTTTTTGTAAACATTCCTTGATGTATATTTTGCTGTTCATTGAAGCAGTGGTGATGAAGGGTTTCGAAATCTTACCGCAGCTACAAATTGCTTGCCAGACCACAGCTTTCTTACCAAATTTTTCGACTTCAATCGATGTCTCGGACTGGTTTAACACTTGCCCTTCACGCACTGTATAATATTGTGGTCCCGACAAGGATTTGTAATCGAGTTTCACGCAGGTTTCGTCGTCCAAGAGTATGCAGTTCAAATTTCCAGCAAGAATTGTATTGTACAGCTTTCGAACCCTCGGCCTAATCGATGCTTCTTGTTTCGGACTACATTTTGGTTGTTTCTGCTTCTTATAGGTTCGAAAATTCAAACGTTTTTTAGCACGAAGAACATTTGACTTCGAAGTGCCCACTTTTTTGGCCACATCCTGGATTGAAATCTCCTTGTTTTGCTCGAACGCCTTCAGTATACGTTTATCTAACTGAGGGTTATCAGGACCATTTTTCGACCCGTTTTCGGTTTATCCTCAAAGGTGTTATCCTCATCGAACTTTCTGATTGCATTTCGCACGGCTTTTTCACTTACTCCTTCCATTTTTGCTATCTTTCTCAGTGACAGTCCGCGTTCTGTGCACCATTTGTACACAATTTTTTGACGTTGTTCTGCTGAAAGTCCACGCATTTCGAAACAAATTAATGAAAACGAATAAACAACTGCACAAGTGGTTAGAGAAGAGTGTAAACAACAGGACGCAGCCATAAAAATTGACAAATTCTGAACCATTGCGAAATGACAGCGGTTTTTGGTTGCGTCCATACTTTCTGGAACAGTCTTTATATAAACAGGTGCAGGTTCTTGAAGCCTAAAAGAGACCAAAACATTATTGTTGAATATATCAAACCCAGTAACCTCTTCAATTCGTGATCCGTCCGGGTAAAATATTTTCTCAGAGTCAATATGCCTGAACTTACTTGTAAATATTTTTGGGATTTCCATCGAGCGTAGGTGTTCCGGGATTCCATGCACTTCGCGCTGCATGGATGTGTCGAAAAATAAAGTTGAGTCAGGGACATTAAAAAGGCTGACACGGATAGGAATATATCTTGAAGGGTTGATTACCTGTGACATATGGTTAAAATATACTGTCATGAATCTTGTTTGAGATTGAAGCTCAACTAGCCTTTCGAAGTTATTAATAACCAGGGGGTCAGTACCTCACATCTTATTAGCAGTCACGATAAAAGCTCCCAAAAACGATCTTTCAATGGAAGAACTTCAAGACTCATTGTATGTGTCAAATGCATGCAGCCTAAAGCAAATCGCAAACAACGATATTGAATTCGTTCTAATTTGAAAATATCTATATTCCATCACTGAGAGTATCGTTGTCTGATACAACATTATTAGATCTTCCGGATGAGCACCCCACCCTTGTTATTGTTCGAAGAGAATTTACTCTTTGTTGGCATTTTGTTATCAGATACCTTTTTTTAAATTTTTGAATAACTTATACTAACTTACTAACTTATATACTAATTTACTAACTAATACAGAGAGCGAATCGATTCAATTGAAGATTGCATCGATTTTTGTCGGAATTTGCTTATAATATTATGTGACATTACATCCAATGGTTCTATATTTGTGAGTCTGTGTAACTCATTTGTAGTAAACCAGGGAGGACGCTTCAAAATCATTTTCTGAATTTTATTCTGAATCCTTTGAAGCGTTTTCTTCCTGGTGGAACTACAACTTGACCAAATTGGTACTGGATAAAGCATGGCTGCATAAAGACAGAGCTTAGAATTTCTGTTTATAAGAGGATTTAAACATTTAATTTATTTATTACACTTTGCCTGTATTCCTTCAATGTGATCCTTGTAAGTGAGTTTTTTGTCATACGTTAAACTCAAGTATTTAGCTTGATCAGGCCATGTTAATTCCAAGCCATTCAATTTGAGATTGCGATTAATGTTTGGTTTAAGAAAAGAAGCTCTTGGCTTATAAGGAAAGATAATTAATTGCGTTTTTGCTGCATTTGGTTTAATTTTCCATTTTTAAAGAAAATCACCGAAAATATTTTAGCTTCTTTGTAGGCGACTGCAGATCACTCTTAGTTTTCTACCTGTGGCTAACAGACTTGTGTCGTCACAGAATAGCGATTTTTGACAACCAACGGGTAGATTTGAAAGATCGGAAGTGAAAATATTATACAAGCTTGGAGCTACAATCAGGGCCGGTGAAAGAGGTGGGTACGGTGGTAGTACTACCCACCCGAAAATTCCAAAGGTGGGTAATTACCCACTTGAAATTTCTAACGAAAAATAATAGTAATGTTAGTATCATTTAAAACAATAAAAATAGTTTTATTGTAACTGAAAATAATAAATAAAAACAGAATTATAAAATGCTAGTACTCAAGGTAGAGCAAGGATGTGAAGATATACAACAAAAAGGTGAGGCGTTACAATGGTCATTTGAGAAAGCAGAAATCTTTTAGTGACTTAACTTTTACCTTCAACCAAAGGGGTCGAGTTTAAGCATCTCATTCATGGAAATCACTCGAGTCTCTGGTATGCCGGAAAGTACCGAAAAAGTTCTTTTACCATTTACTATACGAACCGGTAAAAGAAAAGTTACCAGAACTTGTCAGTTTCTACTTGCGACAGCATTCTTATACACATTGAGTTCTTCACTGTATGGACATTTTTCTCAATCTCTATACAGCTAGTTGAACATCAGAATGTAAGGTTTGTTCGAACTATTCAGTATTCGGTATTCAGTAGCGCTGCACTCACCGTTACCTGATGGAAACCCATAATGCTATTTTTACTTTTTCACTATTAGAGGTAGTGAAGAATTAATTGTGTACGAGAATGCAGCCGCAAGTAGAAAGTAACAACTTCTGATAACTATTCTTTTGTCGGTTCGGATAGTAAGTGGTGAAATACCTTTATCGGTACTTTTCGGCATACCAGAGACTCGAGTGATTTGCATTGATGAGATGCTTAAGTTCAACTCCTCTTGCGAAAGTTAAGTTAGTAAAAGATTTCAGCTTGCTAAAATCAACCTAGTCACATCTCGCCTTTCCATTCTTTATCTTCACATGAAATCACTCATAATCTTTTGACGTATAATTGCGTCTTTGTTTTCTATACCGGGGTACAAATTCAAAATATAGAAGTAAAACCATATAGACAGTGGTCAGGTTTTGAACATCTACAATTCAACCACGAACAATGTCTAATTCTCCCTGTTTTTCAATCCATTGTCATTCCTCTAATTGATATGACGGTTTCGTATACATAAGTTCACGGTTTCCATATGATTTCTGCTCTTCAATGAGTGCGTTCGCACTCTGTGCGGTTCGATACTGCCGTAGAGAAGGTTGCTTCCACATCGTCCAAAAAGTTCAGGAACTAACTCGAAAAACAACATTTCTTGAGCAAAATTTCTTTATTTAATATCTAAATTTTTATATCATACTTATAGAATGATATGTCCTTGGCCTTAAAATGAGCTTCAGTTGCGGCGATGAATCTCTCAGATCATCAAATGACAAGTAGTCGCTGGGGGTTAGGTTATTGAGAATATGGTGGGTGAAGAAACAGATCGGTGCCATTATTTTCATTGACTTGTGGCACGGTGCATTTTCATGGTTGAAGATGATTTTTTCTGCTTCATATGAGGCCGTTTTATTATGATTTCATACTTCAAACGCATTAATAACTCCTAACTCATTAATAACTAAAAACTTTTGATGTTACTTCCTTTTCAAGATAGTCGACGTTAATTATACCTCGAGCATCTCAAAACTGAGGCCATACTTGTTGCAGCTACCTGTTGCGTTTTCCCCATCTAAATGTTGAAAGAACTCCGGAGAAAAAAGATAGATCCATGTTTCGTTCACTGTTTCATACCAACGCAAGAAATCCTTTTTATTGCGACTAAACAGTGCCGACCACCGACTCTGGATTGTTGATGCGTTGTTGCTTTTGATAGATTGTGAGCGAACGAGGCCCCTATTTGGAAAAGATTTTTTTCATGCCCAGATTATCGCATACGATCATAAAAGCACTTCCAGTTCTGTCGGACTTTGATTTTGTGTTCATCTATAACGATTATCAAAACTTGCTTACATTTTTTTCCTGATGACTGCTTAATTTGGTCACGTTAAAATCAGAATACCACAAATCTTTGTTTTTAATCTGAGTGCGGGTAACACTTCTTAAACCATTGCTGGACTTGCCTTATAGGAAGCAATGTTTTATCAATAAACGGAATTCGTTATTTTTAAGTTTTCGTAAATCAAAAAGTAACTTCACTTATATGTCGGTAAGTTTAGTGTATGTGGTGCGATTGACGTGAAAACTTGACACTTGTCTTTTGAAAGATGACGATAGCTTGACATTAAAAACGTCATCTCAGTCGGTCCCGGGACTTTTTTTTTACAATGTGCTATGCACATCAGCGGCTGGATTTGTTTTGTGCACCGTTCGATTAGCCCGGGTTTGCGGTTCAATGCATACGGCGCTGGTCTTATAAGCCAGTTGTCATATGTTCGAGCTCCGACGTGGAATGATTCATAGTGTCAGTAGGATCGTAGTACTAGCCATAAAATGATTCTGTATGCTAAGAATCGGCTGCGAAGTCGGTTGAAACAGAAAGGCCAAATTCCACAGAAGGAATTTAATGCCAAGACATTGCGTTCGATTCATGCGAGACATTTTTCACCATCAACCTCAACCAACTAAATCAAAATTCTCAAAGAAATAATTTCGAAAATTTGCAAACACAAATAATTTTATACGGAACCTAAAAAACTGCTGACTTAATATTCCAAACAAATATTGGCAGAAATTTTGTAGTTTGATATTGTATTTAACCCTTAAATGCGTAATTTTGTTTTACAACAAAATATCGAAAACGCTTCAAGCTTCGAATTTACGCGTCTCATGCAAAGTTATATCGAAACAAAATATTATTTAAAAATCGACTAAATAATACTTCAAAATAGTGGGTCGTTCTCCCCGGTACGAATAATTACCCACCTGGGCTTAATATGTTTCACCGGCTCTGACTACAATCGAACCCTGCGGAACACCTGCTCGTACGGGTAGCAATTCAAATTTACAATTCTGATAGCTAACCAGAAGAGTACGATCAGTTAAATAGTTTTGAATCATTTTGATCAAATAAATGGAAATCAGACATTTATGCTATTAAACCTTTGTACCAAACACTGTCGAATGCCTTTTCTATGTCTAGAAGAGCAACTCCAGTGGATAACCCAGAAGATTTATTTGATTTTATCATGTTCGTTACTCTGACAAGTTGATGAGTAGTTGAATGTTCATGACGATATCCAAACTGCTCTGGTAAAAAATCGAATTCTCATTAATATGAGACATCATTCTCAACAAGATATTTTTTTCAAAAAGTTTACTGATAGAAGAAAGTAAACTACTTGGTCGATAATTTGATGTTTCTGCTGGGTTTTTATCAGGTTTGAGGATAGGAATTACTTTAGCGTTTTTCCATCTTTTTGGGAAGTAAGCTAATGAAAAACACTTGTTGAAAATTGTAACCAGGAGTCTCAAGGCAACATCGGGAAGATTTTTAATAAGAATATGAAAAATTCCATCATTACCAGGAACCTTCATGTGTTCAAGTCTCCTAATAATTGACTCAATTTCATCAAAATTCGTCTCAATAATGTCGTCTTGTAATAACACTTGAGTTGAAATATGATCATATTTCAGTGAGACTTTATTTTCAATAGGACTCAAAGCAAAGCAAAGTCTTGGCATTACATTCATTTCGAGGAATTTGGCCTTTCTGTTTCAACAGACTTCACATCGGATTCATAGCGTACAGAATCATAGCATGGCTGGTACTATGGATCCTACACTAAGAACCCTTCCAAGTCGGGGCTCGAACATACGACAGCTGGCTTATAAGACCAGCGTCCTATGCATTGAACCGCCAACCCGGGACTCACAACGTTCAAATTGTGGACACTCTCGAACTGCTGAGCAAGTTTTTGAGCTTTTTCGCCATTTGTAAGAAGTATTTGATTTCCTTCCTTGAGAGCAGGAATTGGTTTCTGAATTTTCTTAAGAACCTTAGAAAGTTTCCAGAAAGGTTTAGAATATGGTTTAATTTGTTCTGCTTCTTTAGCGATTTTCATTTCTCAAAAGAGTAAATCTACGTTTAATTTCTTTTTGTAAATCCTTAACTATGTTTTTCATAGCAGGATCACGAGAACGTTGATATTGTCGTCGACGAACATTCTTCAACCGGATGAGCAGTTGAAGATTGTCATCGATGATAGGAGAATTTAATTTAGTTTGAGCTTTGGGAACTGAAAGATTTCTAGCTTCGATAATGTAATGATTCATATTATCAATAGCTGTATCGATATCCGCAGAACTTTCTAAAATAGTTCCATGATCCACATGATTTTCAATGTGAGATCTGTAATCCAACCAATTAGCTCTATGATAGTTGAATATAGAACTAATTGAATTAATTATAGCTTCGTTGGAAAGTCTGAATGTTAAAGGAAGATGATCTGAGTCAAAGTCAGCATGTGTAATCGGTTCACTACAAATGTGAATTTGATCTGTTAGAACCAGATCAATTGTAGACGGGTTTTTTCACGGAAGAGAAACAAGTCGGATTACTGGGATGAAGAACTGTGAAGTAACCAGCTGAGAGTTGATTATGAAGTATTTTACCATTACTGTTATTTTGCCTACAATTCCACTGGACATGCTTAGCATTCAAGTCCCCTATTACGAAAAATTTCGGTCGATATCTTGTGAGTTTTTGCAAATCGCCTTTAAAGAAATTTAATTGTTCGCCGGTGCATTGGAATGCCAAAATAAATTCCATTAATGGTTTCAACTTCGATTCCCAAGCTTTCAATAACTTTAATATTGAAAGAAAGTAAAATTCGATGTTTAATTTGATGTTAGACAAAAATGGCAACTCCACCACCCATTCCAGTAAACCTGTCGAATCTATGAACCACATAATGTTTATTGCTTTTCAATTTGACATTTGGTTTAAGAAAAGTTTCTGTCACAATGGTAATATGAATTTGGCGAACTTTGAGAAAATTTTAAAATTCATCTTCACTCGATTTTAAAGATCGAGGATTCCAATTTAAAATATTCAAATATATATTTAACATCACTGTTAAATTTTAAATTCATTATAATATTATTTGCAAATTCCCATTAGACTTGAAATGCTTCAAAAAGTGATGAAGTCGAATTCATTCGGATGATCATTTGAAAAAGTTAATCTTGTAGGTAGATCATTTTATTTTCAGTTATATCGCCTAAATCGACTTCATTTAAAGAAGCGACTGACATTAGAAGAAGATGCTTTGGCCGACCTATACCTATTAATAAATTGTTCTCGTTAGAAGATGAACTTCAAGGCATTCCTGTGTTTTGATTATTTACATAAGAAAGATTAAGTGGAAGATTTCTACCTTTTACAATAGCGTAACTGATATTAGAAGTGGATGATGACGAGGTCGATCAACCTGTCAATGAATTGTTTTCGTTAGAAGAAGAATTGGAAGGCGTACCTGTTTTTTGTTTTAAATTCGAAGAAATAAGTGCCTTAGAAGAATTAGGCGTGGTATTTGTAACGGTTTTTTTTATTTTCAGGTATGTTCTGTAAATTTAAGGTCGTTAATTTGACTTGTTGTCTAAGCGAACGAGCGTTTAAATTTTTTCCCTGACAGGACATTTCAAATAATTGGATTTATGATTTCCATCGCAATTTGAACATGAAAATTTATCAGTGGTTTCATTCATTGAACAAACGTCTTTCGAATGCGATTTACCACAATTCAAGCACTGTATATCCACATGACAATTTTTGTTTCCATGGCCGAAGCCTTGACAACGACGACATTGCGTTAAGTTTGCAATACGATTATGCCATTTATAATGTTCCCAATGAATTTTAATGTGGGAAATGAAACGTACTTTTTCTAAAGTTTTCAAATTGTTTACGTCACTTCGATTGAAGTGTATTAGGTAAAGTTCATGGGAAATTCCAGAGCGTGGTTTAGAAGTACCAATCACTCTTTTTTCATAAGTATTACTTGGGAAAGGGCAAAACCAAGCAAGTCTTTTAGTTCATTTTTAATTTCATCAGTACTTTGATCATTTGAATCATTTGATTAGTCTTTCAAGACAGCCTTTCAAATTTATGAAGTTTCTCGGACAAATATCGGATAAGACGTTCGTAATCTTTCAATGCATCAATCAAAACTCGACATTCTCCTCTTCGTCCGATTTGAAATGAGACTTTTACTTCCGGGAGAAAAGTAGAAAGCTCAGTACGGAATGCTTTGAAGTCGGAAATCATCACCGTCACTGGTGGCATAGATTGTTGTTTCTTCCCAGAACGACGAGCGTAAATTAAGGACATTTTTGAAGAATTTTCTTCTATGTCGCTACAATCGGATTCAGGAAGAATCTCGTAAATATTGTTAGACAGCATAAAATCAACGGAAGGGAAATCCGTCCGTTGTCTTTTATTGTTACATTCAGATTCTATAAGATCGTGAATGTTATTAAAAAAATGTCGAATAACGGATTGTGATTTATTCCGTATTGAATTATTTTTAGCCTTTAGCTTGTTGCATTCCCGGTTGGACGCAGGCTTTTTTAAAATGAATGAAATTTAAAATTCAATTAACTAGGTTAAAGTAGTCTTCGAGTTTAGAAAAGTCTTGATAAAGACTGATTTTGTGGTAGTCTTAATAAAGACTGATTAGTTCGAAGAATAGCTCTTTGAATAGCTAGCCTCAAAAAAGGCTGATTAATTTCTTAGTCTTGAAAAAGACTGATTATATTAGAATTTCACTCTTTGTATAGCCTTGAGAAAGGCTGACTAATTGTTAGCCTTTAAAAAGACTGTTAGTGATTCAGGTAGCCTTGAAAAATACTGAAGCCTTGAATCAATGAAACTCTAGGTAGCCAGAAAATTTTTCCAGGAGCCAAGAGCTATACGCGTGCAGTGCGAACGACTGTTCAACACCGACTGGTTATCAGATACCTAATGTGTCCTCCCCACGTGCATTTGGAATCAAACCACACCCCAAGGTAGTTGAAAGTCAAAACCTGTTGGATCATTTTTCTCATCATATGAAGCTGAAGCTGCGCGGGATCATGCTTCCTTGAACAGACGACCAGTTCTGTTTTTTCCGCATATAATTCGAGGCATGACCCTGCGGTAGACCCATGTAGCTAATTCTGATTGTTGCCAAATCGCCATGCGAAAAATACATGCATTTCTCTGACAAAAGGGTGTGCAAATAATTATTTATAATCGCTGGAAGTCCATGTTGATGTAGCTTGTCTGAAAGAACATCATCGGAAACTGAATCAAATGCTCTTTAAATGTCTAAAAATACAGATGCCATTTCTTGTTTTTGAGCGAAGGCAATTTGGATGTCAGACAAAAGTAATGCAAGGCAATCATTCGTCACTTTATTTTTACGGAAACCAAAGTGATTATCTGACAACAAACCGTTCGTCTCAACCCAAGTGTCGAGACGTCGAATTGAATTTTATTATTTAATTTTATCGAACAATTTTCTGATGCAGGACAACATTGCAATGGGCCTATATGAGTTGTGATTGGAAGCTGGTTTCCTAGGCTTTTGAATGGCGATAACTTTCACTTGCCTCCAGTCAGGTGGAAAAATATTTTGCTCAAGAAATTTGTTGAACAATTCCAACAAACGTCTTTTTGCAAGGTCGGGCAGATTCTTCACCAAGTTGTATATAATTCTGTCCAACCCAGGAACGTTATTGTTACAAGACATGAGTGCTATAGAAAATTCCATCATTGAAAAGGGGCTATCAATGGAACCATTATTTGGAGAAGACTCCCTAATAATGCTATGCGTAGGAACAGAATCTGGACATACTTTCCTCGCAAAATTAAATATCCATCGGTTCGAGTATTCCTCACTCTCATTTCCTCATTCGTCTGGTCGTATTCCAAAGAGTACTCATTGAGGTTTCTCTTGACAAACCTTCGACAAAATGTCTCCAAAAGCTACATTTCATGGCCCGATACATGCTCTTGTACTTGGTTTCTAAAGTAAAGAATTTTTCAAAATTCTGAGGAGTTCCTCCTCCTCGTTCTAAAAATGTCTTGAAAGCATTTTGTTTCGCGTGATTAGCATCTGAGCACTCTTTGTCCCACCAAGGGTTTGGAGGCCGTCAATATGAGCTAATTGTTCACACGCCGTACGTTAACCTTTGTATTATCTTTTGTGGTCCTCGCACTTGCACGCAAAGTCTCTGCTATATACTCTCCTATCTGTGCTCTCCTATCAAAAAAGTAATAATTTCTATAACTTTGTCTCGTCTAAAAAGTCTCAAGTTAGAATACTAACCCACTACGAAATCACGAACCAAACAAATTTGACCACTGTGATCTCTTACACTGATCAAATTGAAATGATTGATCAGAGAAACTGTTAATCCTCAGATACAAAATTTTTTATTTAAGAAACCGAAAATCGCTTTACAAAAACTCATATTAGACTACTCGGAATCGAAGTCCACATCTAACCGTCTCATATCCCCAAATCAACGTACTTCGGGTCAATATTTGAATATCAAGAACATGAAAAGTAAGTCGCATCGTCGCTTAGCGATTCCAAGGTTTACGATACAGCAAAGAGAGACAGAATTGGAGAGAATGGGCAATCGCTTCTTACGCAAGTGGGGTAATACAAAAACAGCCGCCCGATGTTCATTCCTCACAGGTTTGGAGAAATGAGCTTTCATGACAAAATATGCCTTATTGCGTAACACGTGATCGTTACAATAGGCGTTCACACTCAACACAACGGAAAAACTGAAAGTTTGCAGTGGTTTAACTATTATTAGGCTTATATCACTAGAGCGAAAAATTACAACTTCTATCAACTCGAAATACACTGTCAACAAGAAATAATTTTCCATCACTCTCTGTTATTCATGCTATTGGTCATAACGATTCAAGCGCTAGGTTTTTAATTGTTGGGAATTATGTGTACTATGAATAATTGGAACTGAGTAACTTTTATTTGATACACTTGATAGAGGCCATACACGGTGTTATTTTACCACCCACTGATAAATAAAGGTATCATCTCACTGCTAGGTAGATTAAGAACGTTAAGATGTATAATAGTCTAAATTTCATTTTCTTTTTGAGACATTCAGTTAACTTAGATCATTTTGTTGAAACAGAAAATGACAATTATAGAACAATAGTACTCAAGGGAAACCAATGATTTGGAGATGTACAACGAAAGGGTGAGACGAAGAATCGTGTAAACAAGCAGAAAACTTTTTATAACTTAATTTTTATCTTCTACCAGAGAAGTCGTGCCTACAGAACGGCTGTTTTGTGAACCTATCAACCTAATAAACAAACGTGTCTAAGACTTTCCAGTTCGATTCAGGCATCGTCGAGAAATTGTGGCGCACTGAAAACACTATTTTATGTCGGTCATGTCTATATATATATATATATATATATATATATATATATATATATATATATATATATATATATATATATATATATATATATATATATATATATATATATATATATATATATATATATATATATATATATATATATATATATATATATATATATATATATATATGTATATATATATATATATATATATATATATATATATATATATATATATATATATATATATATATATATATATATATATATATATATATATATATACATATATATATATGTATATATATATATATATATATATATATATATATATATATATATATATATATATATATATATATATATATATATATATATATATATATATATATATATATATATATATATATATATATATATATATATATATATATATATATATATATATATATATATATATATATATATATATATATATATATATATATATAGATATAATTACATCTCCCGAACCGTGAAAGCTTGACATAATCTAATCAGAGACCACATTGAAGCTCTAAAATCAGAGACCACATAAAGCTTCGTTGCATATCTTGGAGAAGTTTAAGCCAATGAGAAAAGTGGAGTTGGTCGATTGCGTCACTTATACCTTATCATATCTCTGGCACTAAAAGTGACATCGATTAGACAATCAAACTTAATCAATAGCCCAATAGTTGCTTTAAAGTAAGCCCAAGCTTGTTGAAATCGATTCATCTCTGAGAAAATTGAGCGCTAAAAATATCAAAGTACTTTGTCGATTAAGTCACTTACACCACTATATCTAGGAAACCAGAAATAATTGCTCTTCAAATTTGATCAACAGCCTGATGATAGCTTTCAAATGAATCTAGGCTTGTAGAAATCGTTTCAGCCATTTTTAAGAAAATTGAGCAGTAAAAATATACGTTTTATCGGTTACGTAACTTATAATATTATATTTCCGGAACGAGAAATCAGTCATTTTATTTTCAGAAATTTACCAACAGCCCAATAGTATCTTTCAAATGAACCTAAGCTTGTTAAAATCGGTCCGGCCAACTTCGAAAAAATTGAACAATAAAAACAACGCGTTTTGTTGGCCACGTTACTTATATCATCATATCTCCGAAACCAGAAGTCAGCCATTTGAACTTCGAACTTGATTAATGTTTCAACAGTAGCTTCAATAGGAGCCTAAGTTTGTTGGAATCGGTTCAGCGCCCTCTGAAAAAATTGAACTGTAAAAATTTTGTTGATTGGTGCACGCACATTTACACACTTACACATACAGACATTTTCAGATCTCGTCGAGCTGAGTCGAATGCTATATAATACTATGGGTGTTCAAGGTGTAAGGGTGTACCTGCAAGAGAAGAGAGTCACATGTGAGCCTGCATAAAACACGCGCACGAAATCTCAGGCATACTCTCGTATGCGTGTTAGTACTAGATCGATAATGGTGTGCTTTATGGAACCATCTCGTATGACCACTCATATGCTGGCTCGTGTGCTGGTTCGTGTGCTGGTTCGTATCGCTCGTGTGCTGGCTCGTATGCCGTATGCTCGTATGTTTAGTCAACATTTGTATGATAACGATTCCAAGTTTCATACAGTTTTCGATCGACCTTGACTCACCAGAGCGTTTTTTTATTTAATAATCTAATTTTGAATATATTATAGAATTTCATTTATCTGCGATGAATATACCATACAAAATTATTGCGATGGATTAGAATGTGTATAGCGTAAAATAAGAATATCATATAGTTTTAGTAGAGGCTTCATAATACATTGCTGAAAACCGCTATGGAATATTATTAATGCTGGTGGTCATAATGAATTTATGAATTTTCTTCAACAAATAATTTCAAACATATTTTATTATGAGAATTTCTTAAGCCTACTGTCGCGTTTAGTTATCACCTGTATCACGTAAAAATGAATTTAAACTGTATCCATTGACATCACCATTATCCATTATAAGTTGATTCATTCGTACAACCTGCATTCTTGTAGTATCAGGATCGCTCTAGCTTGAACAGTTCTAAACGTCGTGGTGGGGGTGTTCTACTCGCTGTTCGCTCTGGCTATGAAAGTCGTTTAATCATTCCTCCAGGATCATCAGGTGTTGAACATGTGTGGGTTGCAATAAGCCTGGAAAAATACACTCTTTTCGTTTGTGTCTTGTACATTCCGCCTGATCGTACTAATGACTCCCAACTTATCAACGAGCACTCGCAATCATTGTCATGGATCATTCCTCAAATGCAGAAAACGGATAATATCGTCATTCTGGGTGACTTCAACTTCAGCGGAATATCATGGCAATTCCAGCCATCGCGCTACTATTTTCCTGACGTTGGCCGATCAACTATCGGAACTACGGCCACTGAGCTGTTAGACGATTACACCACCGCTGGATTAGTACAATTGAACGGAGTTTCTAATGCTAATAATCGCATTTTGGATCTTTGCTTTTCAAGCAATGAGATCACAAATGGTATTTCAGTTTTGAAAGCCCCTGTTCCTCTAGTTAAAGAATGTGTTCATCATCCACCGCTTCTCATCAGTTTTCATTCTAGCCAACCTATCGCACTTCGTGAAATAACTGAAGCAGTGTCATACAATTATCGAAAATCTGATTTCGTCTCTATGAATCAATTTTTTGATAGCGTTAATTGGAATGACGTACTCTTTGATTGCGATGCCAATCAAGCTGCTGAAAAAATCAGCCACGTCTTTCTCTATGCCATCGATCAATTTGTGCCGAAAGTTATAAAGTCTCACACCCTTCAGCCTAAATGGTCATGCGAGAGACTCAAACAATTGAAAACTGCAAAAAGATCCGCTCTGAGAAAATATTCGAAAAATAGAACTGATTACCTTCATTCACGATATGTGGCGATAAATAGCACATACAAACGTCTGAATAAACAGTTATTTGAAGCTTATCAACAGAAAACACAGGATAATCTAAAAAACAACCCGAAAGCTTTTTGGAAATATGTTAACGAACAGAGAAAAGAAAGTGGGCTACCGAAAACTATGGTAAACGGTGATATTGAAGCAAAATCGACTGATAGTATTTGTAGTCTTTTCCGCGATCACTTCAGCAGCGTTTTCAGCGACGAGAAACTCGACATCGATTCCATTGCTGAAGCCGCTAATAATGTACCTTGCTTTCCATCTGTCGGCTCTCCGAACACTATATCGATTTGTGATGTGATCGAAGCGTGCAAGCGTCTTAAATGCTCATCGAATCCTGGCCCTGATGGTATCCCGTCAATTGTGCTAAAGAAATGTGCTCCCAGTATCGCAGCTCCATTGGCCAACGTTTTCAATAGCTCGCTGTCGTCAGGCCTATTTCCAGACATCTGGAAAACCTCGCTATTATTCCCCGTTCACAAAAAAGGTGATAAACATATAATCTCTAACTATCGTGGTATTGCGTCATTAAGTGCACCTTCTAAATTATTTGAGCTGATTGTCATGGATTTCATGCACCGTTGTAGCTCACAGTACATATCTACCGACCAACATGGATTCGTTCCCAAGCGTTCAACAAATACAAATCTCGTTTGTTACACATCGCACATCATTTCTGAGATGGAGAAGGGTCATCAAACTGACTCTATCTATACCGATTTATCAGCTGCTTTCGACAAGATCAATCATGATATCGCTCTAGCGAAACTCAACCGCCTTGGATTCCATGGTAGATTTTTAGACTGGATAAAGTCCTATCTCGTTGGCGGCAAAATGTCGGTAAAAATTGGTGACACTGTTTCTAATTCGTTTTCCATTACTTCTGGTGTGCCACAAGGTAGTCACCTTGGACCTCTTCTGTTCCTGCTTTACATCAACGACGTTAATCTTTCCCTGAAGTGCTTGAAGCTCTCGTATGCAGACGACTTTAAACTGTTTTTAAAAGTTGATAGCCAAAGCGATGCTAAATTGCTCCAACAACAACTTGATATTTTCGGTAATTGGTGTCAGGTCAACAGGATGGTACTAAATGCTTCAAAGTGTTCTATCATAACGTTCAGTCGCAAAAGAAAGCCGATCATTTTCAACTATTCGCTTCTCGGGACCGAGCTAAATAGAGTAAGCTGCATTAAAGATCTAGGAGTCCTACTTGATAGCAAATTAACTTTTTGCGATCATATATCATATATCGTTTCTAAGGCATCCAAACAACTCGGATTCATCTTCCGAATGACGAAATCATTCAGTAACATACACTGCTTGAAAGCATTATATATTGCCCTGGTTCGCTCTGTTCTCGAGTTTTCTGCAGTTGTGTGGTCACCTTATTACCATAACGGGGTACAACGCATTGAAGCTGTGCAGCATAAATTCATCCGTTTTGCCTTACGTCAGCTGCCTTGGAGAGACCCCCATAACCTTCCCAGATACGAACTTAGATGTAATCTCATTGGACTTGAGTTGCTTAGTGATCGACGCAATGTTTCGAAAGCAATGTTTGTTACCGATTTAATCTTGGGAAACATCGACTGCTCCAGCCTTCTCGGACAACTCGATATAAATATCAGACGTAGAACTCTCCGGGATAACCCTTTTCTTGTTCCCCAGTTTGCTAGAACGAATTATGCGAAGAACGAACCTGTATCAAGCATGATTCGTATATTTAATCGTTGTTATACTATTTTCGATTTTAATCTGTCTCGTACTACTCTCAGACGCTCATTTATAGTATTTTTCAAGAACTTGACCTAAGAATGACATTACTTATAATTCGTATATTTGTATTTAAGTTTGTGAGTTCTATGTATATTATGTTAGTTTGTAAGTGTACCTTGTATTTTATTATAATTAATTAATGTATCATTTGGATGTAATTATCTGTTGGTAAATGACCAATAGCATGAGTAACAGAGAGTGATGGAAAAAAATTATTTCTTGTTGACAGTGTATTTCGAGTTGATAGAAGTTGTAATTTTTCGCTCTAGTGATATAAGCCTAATAATAGTTAAACCACTGCAAACTATAAGCCTAATAATGTTGAACCACTGCAAACTTTCAGTTTTTCCGTTGTGTTGAGTGCAAACGCCTATTGTAACGATCACGTGTTACGCAATAAAGCATCAAACAGCTACCACTCCGATAAGGCATATTTTGTCATGAAAGCTCATTTCTCCAAACCTGTGAGGAATGAACATCGGGCGGCTGTTTTTGTTTTACCCCACTTGCGTAAGAAGCGATTGCCCATTCTCTCCAATTCTGTCTCACTTTGCTGTATCGTAAACCTTGGATATTCAAATATTGACCTTGATATTCAAATATTGACCCGAAGTACGTTGATTTGGGGATATGAGACGGTTAGATGTGGACTACTAAAGGGCAAACGAGAATTCGGTTCGATTTTCGGTTTCTTAAATAGAAAATCTTGTATCTGAGGATTAACAGTTTCTCTGATCAATCATTTCAATTTGATCAGTGTAAGAGATCAGAGTGGTCAAATTTGTGTAGTTCGTGATTCGTGATATATATATATATATATATATATATATATATATATATATATATATATATATATATATATATATATATATATATATATATATATATATATATATATATATATATATATATATATATATATATATATATATATATATATATTCCACCACTGGGTTTAAACAGGTTCTTATGCATATTTCTAGCTCAAGGATGCAACCGGAGTCCATGTGGTATTGGTGCCACATGCCAGGAAGTAATTGGTGGACGGCCCGTGTGTTCATGCCCGGCAGGATATAATGGAAACCCTCTAACGCAATGCAAAAGGTTGTAGTAATTCTAAATAATTTTACTAAAATGATAGTATTGAAAATATTATTGAAATTAATAGAATCATTCGATCAACTTTTTATGAACAAAATTGAGAAAACTGATATGATGAATTTAAAAAAAAAATGTGCAAATTTTATTTGATAACGTGAACGGCAATTTGTTGGTATCGAAGAAAAGAGCGGGACGGTAGTGTCAGGGAAATAATTGGATGATGTATATACGAATAAAACTGAATTACTTTTCGCACACTTCAATATATTGAGATTCGTTATCATTATTTAAAAATTTCAAATTTCTAGAGTATTTTTCCGCGAACGATGATCAAAGGTGGGCCATAAAACTGTCTGATAAATTCTTCTAGTTTGTAGAACTTGTTAGTTGTGGGCATAAAAACTTAATTCCGCACAACTAGTCCCCCCTTTTCCTGTTCCGGAAGAATCGAAAGTAGTGAAGAAAAACTTCAAATATAGAACTCATATCGATTTCTCAGCGATGCTTGAACCAATTTTCACAAATCTTGATTTGAATTAAGGCTCATATTGTCTTTAAAGCTACTGTGAAATTTTACCCGGATCCT